>NW_009212235.1:154060-175882 GCF_000690835.1 Fulmarus glacialis
ACTGGTTCTTGAGCACCATTTCTATCATCCCGAGAAGCAAATCCAGAGTAATTCTGTTTTTTAAAAGTCTGTCTCTGTTTTTTAAGAGAAAAAACGTTAATTTTAATTTTCAATTCTCTTTATTCTCAGATGGAAGATTTTTGATTACAGTTAATACCACTGTTGTAACCCCTTTGCCCATCTTTGATGGATCCATCTTGATATACTGAGAATATGCCAAGCTCTGGCAGAGCTAAAAAGAAATGTCAGTGGAGTGGGGGTAGAAGGACTGGTGGGAGTTTGTTCAGCCCTTTCCTTCTGCCTTTCTCCTGTGGAAGAACAGTGGAAAAGCTAAAGGAATCATTAGATCTTGTGGGGAATTTGAGGAAAGGAAGAAATTCTTCCCAAGGCGGGACTGCCAAGGCCTTGGGCTTCTTCCTCTTTTCTGTGGTTTATGTGCTAAAATTGCTTGGTCATAATTTCTGTCACCTGAGGAGTGGTGGGACCTACTGGGGATTTCTCTTGGTGTGTAGCTGATACTCATCGAGAATCAAATAGTTGGCAATAAGGATGTCTCCTGAGGTCGTGGATGGTCTTCTCGCTTTCAGTTCCTTCTCAGGACACCTAAGCAGGGAACTGCTCCACTCTCCAGGTGCCAGGTAGGAAGCTCAGGGGGGCAGATACCTTCCATCATCTACGTGAAAGCACCGTACTATAAGCACCACGTTTGCTTGAGCTTACTGAAACTCGAGGCAACCTTAGGGTGAACAGAACCAGTTCACAAAGCACAGGTGTGAATTCTGGGTTAAATATTGGCAAATTCTGCCTTCTGTTGATGCGAAATTTGGTAAGTGTCCCGTGCTGTAGCCAGTCTTGGGACTGGTGCTCCAGGGACTCAGGGAGTTCTTCTGTCTGCCCTTGCTTGACACAGAATCTCCCCTGTTTTCTTGCCCTTATATTTTAAATTTGCCTCTGAATTTGTTAATTCAGTAAGGATGTAGGTTTTGGACTTTCACCAAATATGATCAGAGGGCTGGAACACCTCTCCTATGGAGAAAGGCTGAGAGATTTGGAGTTGTTCAGCCTGGAGAAGAGAAGGCTCCCGGGAGACCTTATTGCGGCCTTTCAATATATAAAAGGAGCTTCTGAGAAAGATGGAAAGAGACTTTTTACCAAGGCCTGTAGTGACAGGACAAAAGGCAACAGTTTTCAGCTGAAAGAGGGTAGGTTTAAATTGGATGTGGGGAGGAGATTTTTTATGATGAGGGTGGTGAGACACTGGCACAGGTTGCCCAGGGAAGTTGTGGATGCCCCATCCCTGGAAGTGTTCAAGGTCAGGTTGGACGGGGCTTTGAGCAACCTGATCTAGTTGAAGATGTCCCTGCCCATGGCAAGGTGTTGGACTAGATGATCTCCAAAGGTCCCTTCCAACCCAAACCATTCTGTGATCCTATGAACTATGGCTCTGACAACCGTCTTCCTCTCTGTGTCCATTATGAGTGGGCTTTGAGATCCCCTTTGGCCTCTCACATGCGTTCATGATGCATGTGCTGGACGTAGCATTACTTATCGTTTACCTCATCTCCAGCATGCACACACATAAATGCCATAATGTCCCTCTTCATGCTTAATTTCTGAGAAAGTAAAACAAAAAGCGAAGTTGAGCATTCAGGTAGAGTATTCTGCACGAGAAACTGGAGCATGGGTTGTGGAAGGGGCCATGGAGCCCTGCTCTCCCTTTTTACAAAAGCAAGGTGTTGAAGCGCCCGCTGCCAGCAAAACCAGGCAAAATGTTGATCCCCAAAATAAGATTCTGCAAAGAAACCAGACCGCTGGCGATCCCAGTGCCTCACTGATGTGCTGATATTTTGAATTCCAGATCCCGAGCAGGAAATAAAAGGATGGAGGGTCCTTTCCAGGGAAACAGTCACAAAAGGAAGGTGTAATCCCTGATTTGGGATGAGGCACAAGCCAGAATTCACCTTTCGTTTTTGCTGGAGGTCAGAGGGAGATGAGAAGATGGGACTGAATCCAGCTCTTTTGTCTCCTTGCAGAGAGATATCTTACTGTGGTCTGTCTTGAGATGGATGCCCTGGTTGAGATTTATCTCCTAGTAATGTGGTCAGCATTTGTCCATAATTTTTTCTGTTCCACCTCCTTGGGTTTTATAGCATTTCTGTTGCTTTTCCATGAGGAAAACTGGATTATGTATTTCCTAATTATTCTAGCCGTGATCCTGCTCACCCTGGTGTTTGCTTCCGTTGGTTTGAGCTTGTACCTATGAATGTAAGTGACTTTGGAGTTCATGAGCAGCTGCTTTGCAAAAAACTGGTGAAGACTCACATGTGCTTGCAATGAAACATGGAGCTTCGAGGTGAAATTGCACAACTAAAA
This sequence comes from Fulmarus glacialis, assembly GCF_000690835.1. Taxonomy (NCBI): domain Eukaryota; kingdom Metazoa; phylum Chordata; class Aves; order Procellariiformes; family Procellariidae; genus Fulmarus; species Fulmarus glacialis. Next base: position 156,434 of record NW_009212235.1, read on the forward strand.
TACATTTCCTGAAATGCTTCCAACATAAATTTAGAAACTTCCATACTTCTAATAGAGCTCTCATTGGTTTGTTTTACTAGAAATGAAATGCTAGAAGTGTGTCTTTCCATTCTTGTTATATTCCTGAATTTCTTTGCTATTGGTCCTTTCATTTTTGAAAAGTATCCTCAGAGTCCCCAGCAACTTTTATAGTCATAAAACTCCTGGATGGGTGATTTGGTTGGCAATTTCATTGTTTGTTAAACTGGATATTTAGGGTATGGAGAAATAACAAACTTTCAGTTTGGGGAATTTTCATTCCACCATTCTTTTTACACCTAAAAGATCAGATTTTTTCAGATGGACCCACAGATGTGTTCATGCAGGCCCCAATAACGTATTATTTCTCTGAGGCATCAAGAGGCTCCAGTAGAGGGAAGGTGTTGAGTGTCACCAGATTTATTCTCAGTGCGTATTTTGAAGCAACGCTGGATTTGAGGTCGACACAAACTCTAAGAGCACTTGTGGGGAGTGCCTGGATGGCCACAGCTCCCGGTGGATGCCGGTGGCAGGAATGTGGATATTCGGTAACAGCCTGACCATTGAAGGGTTCACCACTTGGCTTTTGATATGAGGTCAGTTGTACCGGTCTAAGCTCAAGCAGGCTGATGGCTGGGCAGAAAGCCCAGTTATTGATAGCAATGGTAGGGCTCCTCTTAACTTCAGCTATATTTTGGATGTCAGAACTTTGCTCAGTGTTTTAAGATCTCATTTTATTTTATTCTGGGACAAAAGCTTAGATTTGACTCATTGGTGACATGGGGAGGCAGGGGATGAGTATTACATATTAGAGTTTCACCTAGAAAATGAAGCTATTATTCAGTTGTGGTTTTCCCTCCGGTTGCTTGCTGCAAGGAGACAGTGCAAGACAATGACTCAGTATAAACTAATTGTAATGCATTGATTTTATACTTGTAAATCTACAGAAGTTTATTAGTATTGAACAGGACTGTAGGAGCGCTGGCTGACCAGGTGCCTGTTATTTGACCAAACTTTAGTCTGCTTGTGCCAGTAAGGACACCCGAGATGTCACCGTGCACTGAGAGCAGCCTCTGCATGTGACCCACTTGACGTTTGCCAAGTGACCTGGAATTGTCGCTTGCTTGCATTTAAAAGAAGGAGCAAAATCTCTTAAGGGTGTTTCGTAAGGATGCTCCGTCTCAAATCAGTCTGATAAAACCAGATTCCTATAGGAAACCTGCTTGCTGATTTCTCTAGGTCATGACGTGCATGGAAACGCTTCCTCAGAGACCTTCTTTGCCATCACACAAAAGCACGTGGGCAGGCCCACGGGTGATGGGTCTTGGGTTTTGTTTCAGCTGATGCTACTAAAACGGTTCATCATTTCTGGTGAGTTTTAACTTAATGAAGAAATGTCCCTTTGCGTTTGAAGGAACAGTCTCTGCAAACTTGGATTTTTTTGTTGACAATTCATTTGGTAACTAGGAGGCTGAGTTCAGCTATGCTGATTAAAAGAAGGCTAATTCAAAATATCGTTCCTGTAGTCAGTCCCTTGAAAAACCTGCTGAAAAGCTAGCAACTACTTTGTATAACGATGCTTAAAAATATATTGCAGGGGAAATAATTTAGCATGAAGGTATTTTTAATATGCAATTTCCAACCATGTGAAAAAAAATTGCATATAAAAGGATATTTCTAGCTTGATGCATATTTGTTTTTTTATAGGTGTATATTGAGTATCTCGCATCTTTTAAAGCTGAAACGAAAATGAAATTATTAACAGGTCCTCACAATGTCCTATATGGAGCACAGATCCCCCAGAGAGACCTCCTTTGGCCTCGGTCCTCCAGGCTGCTGGTCCCTTTGAGTCCCTGCTGCTGATCCCTCAAGAACTATGTCAAGCAAGGAACGGGTCCGAATTGGAGAAAGGTCATCCCACACAACCGGACCCTCCTGCAACTCATGCTAGTCCCGTTGGGGCAGTCTTGCTCTTTGAGGACTCTTCAAGCTTTCAGTTCTTTGGTGACTGACCACCATGAACCCATTTCTTTGCTCCCTTGCACCTGCTCAAGGAGATATTTCGAACATTTTCCCCCGGTGTCCATCATCTTTTGATGACCGTTGTACCTTGTCCCATCCCACCCCTCTAGTACCCTCACTAATCACCACATCTCAGCCCTGCTCCTCTGCTCCATCCTTGGCCCTGCAAGCCCTGCAAGCCCTTTTATCCTTCAGTCTGGACCCCTATATCGGCAATCTCGCATCACAGGGACCCCCGCTGAAGCCAGGAGCCAGCCTAGCGCCTTTTTGCAATGTGTGAATCCGTAAAGAGGTTAGAGAGATGAAAAAGGATGGCCTTAGTATTTTATATCGCTGAGGCTTTAGAATAATTTAAAAACATTCTTTGCATATAGCTTTAAAAATAACCATATCCAATAAAATATGTGTTGTTTATACTTGCCCTACTTGGAAGTAGACCAGGGCTTTGTGGATGACGAGAGGTCTCCGGCTTGCTGAGATGGAGTGGGAGGCAAAAATCCAGGCAGAGGAGGTTTTCAGGAGATCTACAGAGAAAGTAGCACCATTGCCTGATCTGTGCTCTGCTGGTCATGTTGATATTGAAAAAACGTGCCAGGATAAATACATGTTTATTGTATTTAAGCAATTTCTTTCTTAATTTAGAGACAACCTCAGCTGATCCTTCATTTCTCAACTGTTCCCACTAATATACGTACGCAGAAGACAAAGCAGAAACCTGCCATGAGTTTTGGCTACTTCATCATGTTGCCTTACACAGCCCTTGTTGAAGGATATACAGAATTTTACAAGTTTACATCAAAAGCAATGTAGACTTGGTAATGCATTTGTTAAATGCATCAACATTACACAAGCGCGTGCAGCTCTTGGCATGTCTGCAAGGAGAAGTCAACACAGTCTCAGAGCAGGGTTGACCTTGTCCTTGCTCAGCACCCTCAAGCATGGCTTCATCGTGCTGTCCTTGGTGCTCCAGAGCAGGAGGATGTTTTTGCGGTGCTCCCCAGCTTGCAAAGTCAGCGATGATGGACCACAGTCCGTCATCCAAATCCACGGTTTGGGATGGTCCTCACCAAGATGGAGGTGTGGGCAAGGACATGTGTGAAAGCAATCGTGCTTTGGACGTTCTGTAGGAAAGAGACCTTTCCCACATGAAGTAGTGTAGGAAAAATTCATAATTACGCAGATATGTTGCTATTTTTTCAGTTTCAAGTGCCTCAAATTCTCTCTTATGAAGTATATTTTGGTGCGATGAATTAGTGGCAGTTTTCTACTGTTGGCTTTTGTGGTAACAATTTGTAATACCATCCGAGAGATTCCTCTGGATGGCTCTTTCCTCTCCTTATCTATGCTCCTAATTTAAAACCCTCAGGTTCTGCTGGTAAAAGTGAAGCGTGCTGCTATTTTGAATCCCAAACCATAACTAGTCATCTTCCTTTTTTTAAGCTAATTTATCTACTCAGCAGCTCACAGTACAGGAGGAGGCTGATGTGAACCATCTGATTTTTATTTTGCTCGACATCATGCCTTTCGCTCCTCCAACTTCTGAGGTGTTTTTTTTTTTCCTTCCCTTTTCCATCTGAGTCCATTGCTATAATTTGCTATTCCTGGAGGGAACTGGTGACTCTTTTTTTCCCTTTCCCAGACACGCTGGTGGATGTGTTATTTTTAAGCCAGCCTCACTACCTGCGGCACGATGATTCATTACGGATTTGCAAGTCCCCTACATTTCTGCTGAGAAGTCGGCTTCTGGCTTTAATTCTTGAGAGGATAGTTAGGAACGCAGCATAAAATCCCCAAATCCTTTAAGAACAGTAGAACAAAGTCACAAGATCTTCCCTAAACACAGCACGACCGTCTGCCCTTCTAAAATTAGGGGGCACAGAGTGACTCAGGGAGCTTTGTCTTCATGTCAGGAGCCACCTCGTGGGGCAGAGGGATTGACGGGGGGCTGACTGTGGCAGGCCTCAAGTTTGTAGGGGAAAAGTGATGCCTTAGGCAAGATGATTTAATGAGGGAACACACAGCGACGTCCCTTATCACAGTTTTACACTTTTTCTGATAACCTAAGTCTACAGGTTTAAATACTTCACGCATTCTGGTATTTGGTAGAGTTCTGTTTGCTCTGCAGTGGGTGGTTGTAGGAAACCAAGAGGAAAACCAGCTGCGTTGGGACATTGGGATGGACACGTTAGGAAGTGCTGTCGGGATGCTTTTCTGATTTCCTCCCATCTGCAGAGAGGTGTCCACGGTGCCTTGTGTTCCTGAGCCATCACAGAATGGTTTGGGTTGGAAGGGACCTTCAAAGATCATCTAACCCACCCCCCTGCCATGGGCAGGGACACCTTCCACTAGATGAGGTTGTTCAAAGCTCCATCCAACCTGACCTTGAACGCTTCCAATGATGGGGCATCCACAGCTTCTCTGGGCAACCTGTTCCATCACTAAGGGGGGCCTCAATCCCAAAGAACTGTGTTTCAACTTTTAATCATGAAGAAACCCTGTCTGTAAAACCCCATTTGGAAGTGCGAATGGGATACTTTCATTAGCTTCCTGTTCCGTCACTAAGGGGGGACCTCAATCCCAAAGAACCGTGTTTCAGCTTTAAATCATGAAGAAACCCTGTCTGTAAAACCCCATTTGGAAGTGCGAATGGGATACTTTCATTAGCTTTGGTGTGCTGGATCTATACATGCTGCTTTATGAAACGTGGAAATAACGTCTTTCTTCAGTGAGCGTTCAGTCTAACTCAAGACACATGTTATAAAGGGGGAAATAAGTTATACCTAATTAAATCTGGACACTGGAGACTGCTTTAGATCCTTTGGGATTTGGGCTTGAGTGTCAAAGGACTGCAAAAATGTGAACAGCATGTGACAGTGTAGCCACAATATTTACTTGCTTAATACTTGCTTGCTGTCCTTTTGGTTTGACTTGCGTGCATCATGAATACACATCTATCACCTCTGCAGTGCCCACACATGTATTATGTATTTTAGGAGGGTTTGTTGTGTTTCTAACGTTATAAATATTTCAAGATGTGTTACTAAAATCCCTCCTGTTCTGCCACGTGGACGGCAGCACTGATTTCATGCCATAGCTATTGGTGGTCTGCAGCCCACCTACGGTCCTACAGCCGCCTGCGCGAATTGGAAAGTGCTGTTGGCACCTTCCTCCTCTGCATCTCCAGCTGACAAATCACGTATGAAGCATTTTGTGTTTTATCTTTCCTTGTACCTTTAGTCTCCCGTGTCAACCATCCACTTGAGCTTCCTCCAGAGCTTTGTGGGCAGCAGTGGAAGGAAGAAGCATGATAAGTGCCCGGCTTCTTTCCGAGCCGCGGGGCCGTGCTGGCATGCTGGTTGGGAACTGCTGATCCGGTGATTAGATCCCAGCAAGTGAGCGCTGGGCTTTTCCATAAACTTTTATTTTGTCAGATAGCATCTCCCAACCTTGCTGGCCAAGGTCGTGGGTTTTGAGCGCGATGCTGGATGAGGTCCTCCTGTCCTCCTTCACAGCTCTACATCTGCCATCTGTCCCGAGAGTCGCCGAGGTCCCCTGCTTATCCACAGAAAATACTGCACCCAGGTAATAGCACGCGAGTCTTGGGATTTTTTTTAAACAAGCCTGACTGCTTCCCTGTGTCAAAAACAAGCAAAAGAGGAGCTGCCACAAATTTATCACATCTGCTTGAGCAACCAGGAGAATGCACCGCAACCATAAAATGTAATCTACTTAATTAGCTGTAATTGCTTTGCCAAGTTGGACTGTCGTAGAAATCATTGTTTTATGGCAAGCAAATGAAAATTGTACTGTGCTAAAACATCCCTGGGCTGTCACCCCTCAGCTGTGGTTTTTAATATGTTTGTAGTTTCTTCTGGGTAGAAGTCTGTTTGTAAGGAATAAAATATTTACAAGATGAGGGGGAGGGATTTTTATTTGCTTTTTCATATTTTTTTTTTCTTCTAAAGCTTTCTGAAGAGATGCTTTACCAGAACAGCTGGTGCAAAAACATAGCTCTAATTAAAACATTTCCTGAAATTAGTTTCTTTTTTTAGGAGAGGGATTATAGGACAAGAACATGGTTTATATACACTTCCTTAGGAAGTAATGGGATTGAAAAAATCAGTTTATGATCCAGAAGTAGTAAATGCTGCATAACGCCATGATTTCAGTGCTGTTGCTCTTCCTCCCTGGCTTTCGGTGAGTTGGGCAGGAGCTGCATCTGCTGGTGGGTTTCTCTAGGGTCTGGTGCGATGGTCTCATCCCCGCTCTTGGCTGGAAGATGAATAATAAAGACCTTGGGATAAGGGGTCTTTGTGGGATCACTGTATTTCTCCTCTCTTTCCGAGAGAACCTTTGCACTTTCGAGCTGGTAAAATTAGATTTTATTTTCGCTAGAGCCTTTTTTTAAACACTGCTGTGGAGTTTTGCCAGTTCAAATATTATGTATTCTCAGCTTCCCCCAAGCACAATTTGAATCTAATCTCCTGGCCCAAATACATGCGAGAGACCCATTAAGCCTTTTAACACCCAAAAACTGGTTTTGTTAATATTCTGTGTGTGCTCCATCTGCTGCTGTGTTTGTCTAAAGCTAATGTATTTGAGAGCAATTCTCTTTGCTGGTCTAAGTCCAAAATGTCCAAAATACCATATGGACATTTTAAAGTTAATTAGCATTTTAAAATTCAATATCTAAGTTAAGGATGTTGTGATCCCTAAACCCTCGGTTTTCCTGAGTTTAACTCAAACTTGGCCTATTCTTGCAACCCCAAATATTTTATCATTTTGAATTTTTATCTTTGCCAACCCTCGCAAATGAAAATCGCTGGGTCCATCCTTTAAAACTGGCCCTTTTGGGCAATAATTTGATTCTGTAACATTGTTGTGATCATCCTGGAATTGCCTATTACTAGAATTAGCTGAAATAGGAAATTCGGTGTCCCCAGAGATCTTGTTTAAGGGTGTGAATCAAGACTAGCTCCAGTGAAATCGGGAGGATGCTGCCAGTGTCAGAGGAGAATATGGAGTGTAAAAACCAGAGATAGGAAGCAGGACAATGCTTGTGCTATAGGAGAGACTTAATTACTGGGCAGTTTTTGTTGCGTTAATCCTTGAGCATGTTCTGGGGATGCCCAGGGCACGCCGAATGGGCGGTGCAGGGGACCTTGGCTTTGGCAGCACACTTGGAATACCATTTTTAAGGTAGGTCCAACACTGGCAAATTAAATTCAAGCATCTTGAATAAGAAAAACTAAAAGTTATGCGATGGCTTTCTGCCATCACTTCTCTTCCAAGAAAACGCCTTGCTGTTCGTCCTGTAAAATTACAATCCGAAAAAGCATTTCTGACACTTATTACTCAACATTTAACTCCTCCAGTAGACACAGCACCAGTCCCACGAGATCTGTAGCAACAAACCCTCCTATGCAGAAAACGGCGACTTGTCCCAGAAAATATTCAAACTGCATCTCTGCAACACTTCAAGTGGTGACAAATGAAGTGGGAGGATAGTCTTGTGCCAAACAGATAAAACAGGGTCATCTTCTGCTCAGCTCACAGTTTCTGAATGACTCACGGCGAGCTACCTTGTTCCTCGGCGTGTCGGCATCTCTGGCTGTGAAACTGGGATTTCCCTTCCTTCTTCCAGCTTTTTCAACCATTTCTTCACATTGCAAAGTTCTTCTCATTGCAAAGTTGTGGGGACAGATCGATTTCTGACACGTCTGCAGGTATCTAACTCACGAGAAGCCCTTTCCAGATGCTGCTGTCATTGAAACAAGGAATATTTGGGCCCCAGTTGTTGTAAACACCAACCGGGCAGAAGAAAGGAATTACGATAGATATGAAACAGGAGCAAATTCCCAAATCCAAAGCCTAAAAAGGCATCAGAGATGCACACTCAAGCCGGTTCCCTTTCCTTAGCTGGAAGCATGGAGGTCTTCCATGCACCGCACTGTCTGTCACGGAGCCGAAATTATACCTAGAGCAAAACGCCAAGGCTTGAAAAGATTTTTTTTTTTCTCCCTCCTGGCTTGGGAGCAGAGCTGAAAAGGATGAATTGAAAATTAGCCAGATGAACAAGTGCATTTTGGAAATCACAAAGGGCTGTTTTCTGAGCAGTTATTGTAAATACCCTGCCATAACCTAACACCTGAGGGCACGGAGAGCGCGGGCTTCCTCTCATGCCTGCCTGCATTTACATTACAAACTCCTCCAGAAAAAGCCTGTCAGAAATCCTCCCTTCGAGACCCATCTAGAGGTGCCATAGAAACTCTGCCAGAGCAGAAAGAGACTGGGAGTGCCCGCGTGAGCTCTCCTCGCCCTCCGCAACATTGCAGGGAGACGGCGAATTCACAGTTGAAAAGCATTTGCGCTTCTGTAGCGATGACTTGCAGGTGTTCGTGGGTTGGACTTCCAGGTTGCCAGAGGAGAAGGGATGTCTCCGGGGCCAGAAGGATGCTCTGTCTCCTCCTTGGTTAGGGAAGGATCTCAAGGAGGATCCAATGCTTAAAATTCACCACGGTGGAGCCTTCTCTGCATCAGAGTTGCACCAGGCAACCTTCACTTGAAAGTGGAAAAACAGTACTAGAAACGTGATGTCCTCATCTTCCTTCTCTTCACGTACATCTCCCCAAATTTCAGTTTACTACAGCTTTTTTTCCTTCCAGCCTCTGCACTTCAGTGCAGATTTCAGTTCAGACAAAGAAATGCATATTCAGTATTGAGAATATAAGTAATTATGCCATTAAAGATCCAGCGAGGCTCCAGCTCGCGTTCCCCGAACCACGTTGCATCTATAAGCCAGTGAGAGCAGAAAGCGACTTCTGCTGTTGAAGTAAGCAGATTTGACTCTGAGTACACACGGGAAAGCAGAGTTTTTCAGAATAAAAAAGGCAACCCCGTCAATTTTCTGACCGTAACCTCCCTTTAGTTTGTCACTCTGGATCAGTTCAGCTGCCATCTTGGAAGCCCTGCTGTGGCATCTCCTCACCTGCCGTGCACCCGTGCTGACCTTCTAAATGTTGTAACAGCCCTGGAAAATGCTTTTTACAATATTCAAGAAAAGACAGAGGAAGAAACTTCTGGACAGGATGAAAAATGAGCTTTGTATAGTCATTGTGAGCAGGAAGAGGAACAGTTACTCTATTTTCCTTCTTAAATTTAAGATATTGGCTGAGTTAAGTTGTTGTGCTTCATCCTCATTTCTCTGAAGAAAAGAAAAACATATTTCATTGTCTTTTGAAGTAAAGATTTTGAAAATAACAAAGATTAAGAAGGAAAGAAATAGCTTAGTCTTAGGGCAGTATTTGCCGAAGCCTCACAAACCTACTGCCATTCTCCAAGGATGTCAACAAGGTGGCATTTCCAACGGGTTCAACAAGGTCCCTCAGCAAAGATCTGTAGAGAAACTAAGCATCACGGGAGGAGGGGGAAGGTCCTTTCCAGGATAAGTAATTTATTAAAAGATAAAAAGAGGAGGTTGGAGTAGGTAACAGGCTTTTCCGGTGAAGGGGTCCTGGCATTTGGCAGAGGTCGATGGTGGGAGCTGGGTTTGTTCAGCACTTTCAGAATTGACCTGGGAAAAGGAAGGAGTACTGAGGAGTGCTAATTTTAAATTATTCAGGCCAAGAAAAGATGAGGGCTGAATGTGAAGATTTGCAGTAGCCTCTTGTGAGACTTGAGTAAAGATGAAATTCAGTATAGGTGAATGTGAAGTGAAGCATGTGAGGAAAAGGAGTCTTAATTTCCCATCTAAAATGCTGGGGTCTGAGCTGACCATTCCCACTCAGGAGGAGGGTCCTGGACCGTGACAGCTAGTACCATGAAAACATCAGCTCAATGCTCAGCACCTGTCCAAAAAGACAAATATTATGGTAGGAATTAATCAGGAAAGGAGTTGAAGACTAGAGCATGCCAGTACAGCTCTGGGCATCTCCCTGGTTCACCCACTGCTGGAACACTGAGTGGTTTTGGCCCCCATCTCAGAAAAGCTTTAGGAGAGCTGGAAGAGGTTCAGAGGACAACGAGGCCAAATAAAGGTCTGGAAAGTCTTCCATATGAGGAGCAATTGAGTAACCTGGAAGACTGCAGCCTAAGAAAGACATGACCAAAGGGAATATGAGAGGGGTCAATAGAGCCATGGGTGACATGGTTGATAAAAATAAGTCACTCCCCGTTTCTGTAGTACAAAAACTAGGAACCATCAAATGAAGGAAAGTGGAATGTGTGCAGCAAACCAAAGATGAAGCTTCTCTAACAAGTATTTGGGCTGTGGAGATCCAAGGCTGAAAGCTTATACAGTTCAAGGGAAGACTTGACAAGACCATGGAAGAGAAATCCACGGAGAGAGAACTAATAAATAGTAAGTCCAGCTCTGGAGCCCTCAGCACAGGAAAGACATGGACCTGTTGGAGTGGGTCCAGAGGAGGCCACAAAAATGATCAGGGGGGTGGAACAGCTCTGCTATGAGGACAGGCTGAGTTGGGGTTGTTCAGCCTGGAGAAGAGAAGGCTCTGGGGACACCTTATTGTGGCCTATCAGTACTTAAGGGGGGCTTATAAGAAAGATGGCGGCAAACTTTTTAGCAGGGCCTGTTGTGACAGGACAAGGGGGAATGGTTTTAAACTAAAAGAGGGGAGATTCAGACCAGATATAAGGAAGAAATGTTTCACAGTGAGGGTGGTGAAACACTGGCACAGGTTGCCCAGAGAGGTGGTAGATGCCCCATCCCTGGAAACATTCCAGGTCAGGTTGGATGGGGCTCTGAGCAACCTGATCTAGTTGAAGATGTCCCTGCCCACGGCAGGGGGGTTGGACTAGATGACCTTTAAATGTCCCTTTCAAGCCAAACTATTCTATTCTATGATTTTATGAAATGTGGTGAAAATATCTAGCACAGGAACTGTAAATGCCTGGAGGTTGGGATTATATTGGGGGGAAATCATAAACATTTATTTTTCCTACTTTCTTCCTCAGACATCCTAGGCATAGTTTTGGCCACTGTCAGGGGCAGGGTACTGGACAGGGTACAGACCTTTAGTTGGATCCCGTAGAGCTGCTCGTATGTGTTGTCCCAATCTCAGTAGACCACACCTCATGTCAGTCGAGTAAGAATTTGTTGTGCCTCATCATGGTAAGAGACTTGGGACGAGGCATGCTTTGCTCGGCTTTGGCTTTTCGTGCTAGCTTGGCTGAGAGGTTAAGAAGTGCTGGGCATCGGGTATGCCAGCAGTCTGGGAGTCTGGGATCTCAGGTCCTCATCCAAGTTCGGGCGTTGACCCTCCTTGCAGAAATTGTCTTCACTTCTGTGAGTCTTAATGTTCATATCTATGAAAAGATGTTATTTGCCTTTTGCACACCTGCAATTTAGCTTTATGTTTCTTACCTTGGCTACTAACCGTGACACTTTTATCAGTAGCATCCTCTTCTACAGCAGAGCATCTATTACTGATCACATCCCAAGAGAGCAGTTCTGCAGGGAAGGGGCTTGGCACGACCTGGCTGATGGCAGTATTTCTCCCACCTTGGCTGTACCAGGTGGTTCATCTCTTTGTGGCTGACCTTTCTGCAGCCTACAACGCACCCCAGCGCTACCTGCTCCGCTTTAGGAAGGAGTTTTTGCAGAATCCTTGCCTTTTTCATTCGTGGTCCATGCCCTGTCCTTACAACTAATCTGAGGGCCTGACAGCCATCTTTTATGAGTCCTTGTGGAAGAATTTACGAACAGTTTTGTTTGCCTGAGCAAGAGAAACACTGTTTGCTGAGATAATTTTCCTGGGGAGGAAACAGGCATTACATTTTAAATTGAATGTATGCACAGCTTCTCAGAGGGAAAGTCAGCTTTGTCCATCACATCCCTGCTGTGGGATCTCCACAAGGTCAAGGGATGACCCTGCCAAACCTAGTCAGGTCTTCACAACGCACACTCATGCCTTGTGTTTTTCCTCTGGTAGGTGATTCAGAAGAGGAAAGGTTTACAAGCAGGGCTAGGAAGACGATACAGTCGTCAGCCGCTGGTAGGTTAATGTCCTTCATTAAGTTGATGAGGCCCTTCCCGAAGCCCAGTTGTAACTTCAGCAACAGTTGTGCTTTGAACAAACTGCTGGCATCCAAGCAATATCTCCTGGTGTTTGTGCTCAGCTCGGCTTATTGGTAAATAATAACCTTCTCGATTCAGCTTGCTCTCCAGTTCTGGGCCTTTCCTTGGTACGTTTGCCTCTCGCTCTTCCCCAGGACCATCCTGTGCAAGGGTGTGCTTGATTATGTGATGGTATGGTACAGCTCCCACTGTTCTGGAGGCATGGTCTGTCCTCTTGCTTACGTCCAGAGCCCATCATGGCTAAAGCACTGCAGTAAATCAACATTTACTTGTGAAACTCACTTTTCCTGCCTTACCTGGTCTTCCGCACAAGAAACTAAATGGTGACAAGTTCACAAGTTCTCCTGAGAGAGAGCTGCAGATGGACTTCTGTGCCTGAAAAGGTTTCCTTTTTTTTGCAGTTATGTCAGCTTCTCTAATAGAAGATCTGTTCTCTCCCAGCAACCCTGGCCTCGTTAGTCTTTTCTGCTTGGCTCTGGACAGGCATATTAGTGGTTACCCAGCAGTGATGTGGATGTCTGGCTTTAGCTGCAGACCGATGGCAAGCTGGTTTTCACCATGACCGGGATTCCTTTGAGGAAGAATGAAAATCATTATTCTTCAGGGCTTATCTTAGGGAGAATAGGAGGAATACCACTTGGTCTGCTTCAAGTTTAGCAGTCTTCTGCTATCATAACTTATTTTAATCCTTCCAACTAAATATTTCCCTGGGGAACATTATCGGATAAGGTGGAGCCACAGTTCACTGTTTAAGAAAAACTGTAATGCCTTCTTTATCTAGGGCTTACGCTTTCTTTGGAGCAACAAACAATTTTATGTTATCATTAGAGGCTGTTCATATCTTGCTTTGGATGAGTCAAATACAGAATGAAGTAAATAATTGCAGGGAGCATTAATATTGTGTGACTTAAATAGTTTTCTAGAACTTCTTTCCCATAGAGACTTGTCTCAGCATAGGAAAGGATATGACACATGTCTCTTGCCCAGAAGTTACATTAATTGACAGTCTGTCAAGTTCTGTCACTATGTTTTTTTTATAGTATGTGCCTTAAATAATCAAACTATCTCACTAATATATTTGGACAGTTGCTCCTAGTTTTCAAGATGAGTTTTGCTGATACGAATGTGTCCTGAACGCAGACAGCTGCAGTAAGGCCTGGGAGGTTTCTTTTGGGCGTAGGTGCGAAGTAAAACTGAGATGGAACTGAAATAAGAATGGAAATGGGAATCATCTCTTTTGGCCAACAGCTTGCAACTATATTGAACCTTAACAAATGGTCTGAAAACAAGTTTTCTCTGAGCAAGAGAAAATGAAGGCAACGTATGCCCAAAACAGTGCTTCTATCATTTTCTTAATATCTTTTTGGTCTTGTAAAGTCTCTTAATTCCCTGGCATGATGAAGGCAACAGCTTCAAGCTGACATACTGCGTCGTTCAACCACAAGGTCCCATGGAAGAGCTCAGAGCTCTGTGCAAATCCACGGCTCTTCCTGCCTAATTCCCAAGAAATGGGGATTCTCCAGCTCCGCAGGGCAGGGAGGCCCCAGCAGCCATCCCCTGTCTTTGACCTCCAGCTGGGAAGATCTCCTCGAGGCAGGCAGGACCCCATTGTGTCAACGTTGTGACCCTGTGGAATGGAGACAAATAGACCGTACCACATGCCCATGCCATCATGCCACCAATTGAAGGTTTTCTTCTCCATCACCTTTTATGCCAAAGGCACCTCTGCCACTCCCATGACTTTCAATAGTGCTTTCTTACAAGTCTGTACAATATAAAGGAAATGGTCATAAAAAGAAAATATTTTTTGCCAGATTTATGTAGTTTTTGTCAGGTTTTTTTTGAGGGTTGGGTTTATACTGAAGGTTGCAGAGGCATGGTTATGTTATCTCTGATGCCTGTAGAGCTCCTCTCTGTGTAGTCTCCAAGTGTTGTGCTTGTGTAAGATGTGGATGACCTATAAGAAAAACTCCTTCTTCAAAGAGTGTGTGCTTTCACACAAGTGGAATTCACCACCCTTTGGGTCAAGTTGTGATCCTGGGGAGGGAGAGGAAGGAGAGGGAAGGAATTACAGAAGTTTCACACTAGAGGACCTGCACTCTTGCTTCCTCATCTTCTACTCTGCAGGTCCAGAGCCGCCTCCCCTCCTGGGGAGCCTGCCTACCCCTGCGTAACATCTTCACAGTCCTGGAAATGTGGAGCTGGAGTGAAGCCAGAGGGACTCATGAGTCAATGGGGCTCCATTATTCTCTTGCTTCATGCAAAAATTGGACATGAGCCGGCAATGTGTGCTTGCAGCACAGAAAGCCAATCTTATGCTGGTTGAGAACGCAATATCCAGGTTGAGGGAGGTGATTCTCCCCTTTACTCCCCTCTCGTGAAACCCCACCTAGAGTTCTCTGGGGTTCCCAGCACAAGAAAATGGTCAGAGGGCTGGAACACCTTTCCTATGGAGAAAGGCTGAGAGAGTTGGGGTTGTTCAGCCTGAAGAAGAGAAGGCTCTGGGGAGACCTTACTGCGGCCTTTCAATATATAAACGGGGCTTCTAAGAAAGATGGAGAGAGAGTTTTTACCAAGGCCGGTAGTGACAAGACAAAGGGCAACGGTTTTCAGCTGAAAGAGGGTAGGTTTAGATTGGACATAGGGAGGAAATTTTTTACGACGAGGGTGGTGAGACACTGGCACAGGTTGCCCAGAGAGGTGGTAGATGCCCCATCCCGGGAAACATTCAAGGTCAGGTTGGACAGGGCTTTGAGCAACCTGATCTAGTGGAAGATGTCCCCCCATCGCAGGGGGGTTAGACTAGATGACCTTTAAAGATCCCTTCCAACCCAAACCGTTCTGTGATTGCTATGAATGCCTCGGGAAGAGAGACTGCACAAAGCACTTTGTATTGGTGGGAAGGACATACCCTGCTCCAGCCAGAGCCCCGCTGCCTTCAGCATAAGCCCGCAGATCCCTCCCCACCGCCGCTCCTCTGCGGGCTGTGGGGGTTTGGCCGTCTGTCTGCAGCTCGTCACGAGATCTCTCACCAGCACGAATGCGCAAGGGCAACCCTTGAACGGTAGATACAATAAATTACCCTCTTTAATTGAAGTGCTTTAATTTTCATAGGATCAGATAGCAGTGCTGACTTACAGTCTCAACACCAGCGAGTGTGAGAGATGGTTTTCCAGCTCTGCGATAACGTGTCCAGTACACAGTCTCAGCCTGAGTACACGGTCAGCAACTGCTGGTCTGTACGCACATCAGTGTTTAAAAATGGGAAACAACAGAACCAGCAATGCTGTGGGTGCCTTTACAGTCCACATGAAGGTTTTGCATGGCCATGGGTAACGAGCAAGAAATAAGTTGCTGCTTATATAAAGGACAGGACCTTTCAGGTGAAAAAAGAACCAACTGTAAAAGGTCTCCAGGAAAGCGAGCAGGTTGTCAAATGCTAGAGCAAATCTTTTTTTAAAACAGTTGCTGTGTCTGGTGAATACATGTTCATTTGACTGCTCTACTCTTGGGCTGATGAGGCTTGAAACAGTAATAAGGGGGTGGCACTTTTTCATGGGAATGAATGTATTTATTATCCTCAGAGACTTCAGAAATGCCGGATTCTCAACCATCCATTAACTTGCTCTTTAGAACGGTTCCACCCTTGCTTTCAGCTTTTCCCCTATTTTTACATCCATTTAGCATGAGTGGGCTGGAATAGTTTCATGGCAAGGCAGCGAGTGAGTGATGGGGTACCGGTGGTAACGTGGGACGATCAGTGTAAAATGAAACCTGGCCCAGCCTCTGGGCTCCCTGCGGCATCAAGGTGCATTTACAGATCTGGATGCTCATCCTTCGTAATGCCCGAGGAACAGCGTGCGGGAGAGGTTTGGGTAGAGCTTGACGTGGAAATGCGTGTAGTCGTTGTGCTTGGTTTAACTGTTAAATGGTTTTGTGTGATTAGGGAAGAAAGAAAAGGTTATGCCGTCCCTCCTGCTGTAGTTGCATTTGTGACCTGGCAAAACAGGATTCACTCAGATTCATATGATTTAAAATGTTAAGTGTAAACCAAAATAGAAATCAGTTTAGGAGGGTTTCAGCTCTATCCTCCTGAGTTGGAGACTGCTGCTAGACTTAAATTTGATTTGGAAAACTCTGTGAATTGGAGGGTGTACATTTTGAGCTATAGAAGGAGTTTCACTACAACAGATTTGCCTTTTAAAATGCACAAGGCCAAATGAAGCTGGGGGGAAGTGAAATCTGAGGGATGAGATGTGTCTTGATGTTTTAGTACCGAGTTTGACCCGAGTTCCATCTGAAGGACGGTAACATCTTAAAACACACTGGCAATCTAACGTACAATCGTTTGATCATACCTGTAGCATCCTAAGAGCCCCTAGTCTGTAAGTCATTTGTGACCAAGGGCTCCTGGCTGGTAAATCAAGTGCTTGGTCTTGGAAGGGTTGATCTCCGTTGACCTTGGTGCAGCCCTGTGCCCACCAAGGCATCTGGACCCGTAAAACGAGCAGCCTGATAGCATTGGGTCATGGCTTGTGCGAGGGGATGAACAGGCTGGCCATGAACATCTAAAGTGATGGGGCAGGAATACCTGCTGTGTATCAGGCAGGCAACTGTGTTGTATCAGGGCAGCTACACACCTAATTTAGGTGGGATAAATCTGGAGCAATTGATCTTTAATTTAAGTAAGTGATGTTTTAAATAGTTCCCATTGAACAGGAAAGGTCTATAAAATGCCCTGTGTAAGAAGGCATTCAGAGGTCACCTCCCTACCTCCCATGCACCTAGGAATATTCCCTGGGGGACAAGTCCCCAAAAGGCAGGAGGAGATGCATGGCCCAAGCCCTGAGCTCTGCGGCTGTGCGAGGAGCAAGGCGGGCTGAAAAGACACCGTTCTGGATGGAGAAAGGCTCATGCCATGGGAGAGCAAGGTTTGTTTAAATCTCTGCTGCAAGTCATTTCCGAAATGCTGTAGTTCTTCATCTCTGGAGGTTTGGTTTCCAATGCAGAATTAGTTCCCAGATGTCCTTCTCACCTATTTTCTCTGAGAATCATCACATCATTAGGTGCATTCTTTCTGGTGTCATTGCGACCAACGTTCAAGAGTGTTGCTGCAAGTCTGGCAGAGCTATGCCAGGAAGCCTACGTGGTGTCTGCTCTCTTAGTTTCTCAGCTCTGGGGTAACTCCTGAAGTGCCGAATTGGCATGTTCATGTCACAGAATGCGACTTTTTGCAAGAATAAATTCCCAATCCATCTAAAGGGAATGGAGTTACAGCAGCGTGAAGTTGAAGACGTGAAGTTTCTCATGTTTCTGTCCTGAGAAGGTACTCATAAATACTATTTTTGAAAAGTTCCTGAGGTCTAGGCAGTAAAGAACGAGAAATGGTGGATGGGCTTAAAATATAACATGAAAGTATTTTGCAGGTGAAAATACTTCGGCTTCTTATGGCTGACCTGAAGAGGTGGTCATAAAGACAAAATGTTCCTGGACCTGTTGCAGCTTCAAAGCTACCGCTCAGCAGAAACAAACTGGCATACAGTGTTTTAGGGGCTTAAAAGGGGTAATTACTAAAATGGTCCCTTGAATTTTATCCGCCTTGGAGCAATGAATGACACAATATGAACAGTTTTGTGTGGCTGCCCAGCTTTTTAGTCCGTTGAATGTTGGTAGTTAATGAGCTCTCGAGATAGCGCAGCAAGTCCGAGCAACGGTGGGCTGGAGTCCTTGGTGGCAGTGGTTCAACCAGTTGAAGTGCGGTTTTATAGTCCCTTGTCCTGCACTTAGATAAGGGACTTTATTATCTGTCCCTGTAAAAATCCTTGTGATACAGCCGCTATTAGGAGTGTATCACTGCTCGAGACTTGCTAGGTAAAAGAATGAAGGAGAATATTTTGTCTCGTAAATTAATTTAGGCTGCTTGTAGCAATTTAAGCCCTAATCAGATAATGGCCAACAGCAACTATTCTTGAAAAATTACATGGCATATTTTGGAAATCGGTGTTGTAAGTGACAATTCATTCATCCAGTCACCGGTGGAAGGCTGAATCATGGGCCAAACCACCTGGGCTCTCTAGCCGAAGAGAAGCAAATTATTTTTCAAGAGTTTCAAGAGTACCTAAGTCCTGCAGAGACCTAGCACTTGCGGATTTTCAGTGCTGCATTGGCTGGTATGTTATTTAGATGCTCCTGATAATTTTGCTTGTGATCGGAAGCTGGAAGCTCACCCATACATGGCGTGAAATTGTGGGTGGATGGATTATGGTAGATGCTGCTAGCAGATGCCAAACCCTAGGTGAACATGTTGAGTTTGGGCTGCTCAAAACCAGCGAGCTCCTTTTGAGGAGGACTTTGGTATGTGATAACCAGACCAGTTCAGCATAACAGGTTCAGATCGCTGTATTGATTCCTTTTCTAAGTATTCTCAAGTGCTCTGTCTGCTCCGGTTTTTAATGTGTCCCGGGTGTGGGGACAACGGAGTTGTGTCTCTGTTTCAGCAGGGCTGGAGGGAAGAAATGAGTGCCAAAGCCCCAGGGAAGGTCCCCTGAAGTTCCTCAGCGGTTCCTAAGCACCCCACTGTCTCTTGGATGTGGCCTTTGTGACGTTTGTACACGGAGGAGAGCACAAATCCAGAAACAGGAGAACAAGAGGGCATGAATCCTGTGATATATCGAGGTTTATGGTGTGCCTTCAGAAGGCTGTGTTAGATGCGTGTAAGAAGTATGCACAGTAGGTGACACAATTAGAAATATTAATGAAATTTTGGGGGAAACGTGGCCTAATCCCTGCTTGATACCACATGTCGGTGTCTCCAAAGCTCCAAGATCGGACCTAAAGCTTACGGAGGCAGGCTTGCAGCCTGGCTAAGATGTTGGTTAACCTAAGGAGGTTCTTCACTATCAAAGAGTATTGTAATAATGCATCTGCAGTTTTGTCTTTTTGTAAATTCGCTCAAGTTTTTCAAATCTGGATTGGAGTGATATGCTGGAGGGAAGTGATGCCATCCAGAGGGACCTGGACAGGCTTGAGGAGTGGACCCAGGTGAACCTCATGAAGTTCAACAAGGCCGAGTGCAAGGTCCTACACCTGGGTCGGGGCAGTCCCCAGTATCAATACAGACTGGGAGATAAAGGATAAAGGAGAAGGATTTGGGGATGAAAAGCTGGACATGGTGGATGAAAAGCTGGACATGAGCCGGCAATGTGCGCTGGCAGCCCAGAAGGCCAACCGTGTCCTGGGCTGCAGCTGCATCCAAAGCAGCGTGGCCAGCAGGTCGAGGGAGGGGATTCTGCCCCTCTGCTCAGCTCTGGTGA
>NW_009212235.1:176048-193909 GCF_000690835.1 Fulmarus glacialis
GGGGGGACCTTATTGCGGCCTTTCAATATATAAAGGTGGCTCTAAGAAAGATGGAGAGAGGCTTTTTATCAAGGCCTGCAGTGACAGGACAAAGGACAATGGTTTTAAACTGAAAGAGGGTAGGTTTAGATTGGACATAAGGAAGAAATTCTTTACGATGAGGGTGGTGAGACAGGTTGCCCAGAGGAGTTGTGGATGCCCCATCCTTAGAAGTGTTCAAGGTCAGGTTGGATGCGGCTTTGAGCAACCTCATCTAGTGGAAGATGTCCCTGCCCACAGCAGGGGGGTTGGACTAGATGATCTTTGAAGGTCCCTTCCAACCCAAACCTTCTATGATTCTGTGGTTCTGTGGATGCAGGTTGCTCATTTACGGCGAGGATGGGCAGTGTACGCTGAAGTCTCCTTTAGAGGAAGCAGACAAATGGGGAAGAGATCTTTGAATTGGGACTTCCCCCCTAAAACTTGCCATAGGTGCCTTTGCCGTGGGGTTTTAATGTCGCTTTGTCCCTCGTGCGTGGTCCTCTGGTGCCGACCTACAGGGTTTTGCAAGGCTTTTTCTGGTGGCTCGTGGGAAGGAAGAGCCGGAGCTGGTTTGCATCTGGGGCTGGGTATGAGCGCCCTGAATTTCAAATACCGAAGCAAATGAAAGAGAATAACAAATCTAATCCTTGAACGAGCCCAAATAAAACCTTCCCCCCTATCGCTGCCCATTCAATTCTTTAATTCTCCATACCCTGCTGCTAGCCTTTCCTCCGAGGGCAGCCCTTTGCCTGCTGACATCTCTGAGTTTTTTCTCCTGCCCTCTCATTTCTCCCCGGTAATTCAGCATTTTTTGCTGTACTGACATACAGAACAAGCACAGCGGCCACGTAGGAGCTCAGTGCCTCGGGACCAGAAATAAGCTATCCCAGAAGGCTGCCAGGATGGAAAGAGATGTCTTAAATGCCCCATCCAGCCATTTTTTGTCTCGTGCAAAGGAGGTCCGCGGTGAGCTTGTGTATACGGTTGCACACGCATCTGTCTTGCACGTAGGCAGTAAAATATATATAGCTGGGAATATAAGCTAACTGCTTTATTATGGGCGTTCTGAATATAATCACAAAGGAGCCTGGGCTAAACAAAGCTGGTGGTTAAATGCACTTGAAGGCTCTGTATGCCACTCTTTTTTAATTTATTTCATGAACTCCTTTACTAGTGCGTCTCCTAAAGGTGTGCATGTTAAAAAGAGCGGGCGGGTAGCTGGGACTCGTAGCCTAAAAGCCATTAATCAAAAGCAGCGTTGCACCAAAGAGGACAGGGGTGAGCAGAGCTGGAAATAATGGTAGAGAAACGTTTAGAAATACATGAAAAATTAAAGGCGGCTTTAAAATACCTACTTGATGCAGCCCCGCGTGCTCTTTGCTTTGCACAGCCAGTTACTGCGTCGTAATTTTTAAAGCAGTTCCGTTAGTGCTTCTCAGAACTGGAGAGCTCTATATTTTCCTTGGGGAGAACATTAAACACTGGCTTTCTTACTCCTATTGATTGTGGAGATGATATTAAATTAAAATAAAGCAAGAAAACAACTTTTGATTTCTTCTGTGAGGAATCTAATAAATTTTGTTCAATACGTTTTCATCTCGTTTTCCTTCCTTCTGCATCGTTGCTGTAATAAGGCCCCAAGCCCCAGCAGAGACAGGGTCCCATCATGTGCGGTTCTGTACAAGTAGCAAGTAAAGGATATTTTCTTTCTGTCCCTGACATTTTCATGTCTCCAGCAGGAAGCCCATGAAGATTAGCAGCACTCAACATGAAACAAGTGGGTTTGGCCCACTTGCTGTTATTTTTGATTCAAGGTGAAGAGGCAAGACAGTCGTGGCAGGAGGGGAGCAGGGTCAGCAGGAGGAATAGGGATTTACAGGAGGTCTTGTAGGGTATCCAGGGGGAAAATCAGAGCAGGATGCCAGATGCTTTGGTGCTGCCACCTCTCCTGAGCTCATCCCTGGTTGTTGGATCTGGGCTTTGTCTTACACCCCGGGGGATGTATGACATGGGGACCACCATGGGGATTGCAGCTTTTGCTTTCCTGAGGAAGCTTGTCTGTGGACATTTGGGGGATGAGGAAGAGCCAACAAACGTAAATCCTAACGGCTCAAAAACCAATAAGGTATAAAAACGTCTCATGTATTTTTAAACCCAGTGGGTTTTGAGCACTGGGAATTTTCAAGCACGTTTCCCCTGGCACAAATTGCCCCAGATTCTGCTACTTTCTTATCTTTCAGTATGTCCAAAAAAGGAGCAAACCACATTAATTTTCCTGCACCTTTCCCATCTCCGCTTCCCCTTAAAATAGAAAGGACAAGTTTTCTTGCTGGAGGTCAGCACTTATCAAAGTTTATGAGATCAGAGTGGAAGATAGAGTAGAGCAGGGCTGCCTGCATCTTTTCGCATCCGAAGCTATTAAAGCTTCCTTGATAGAAACGGTATTTATCTGAAATGAAATTATTCTGAAAATGGCCATAACCTTCTTTCAGACCAAGAAAAGATACCACAGTAAGCAAGATGCAGTCCTACCAAGCAGAAATTAAACCCAAAAAAAGAGAAAAAAGACCTAAATATACAATTGTCTCCATCTACCTGAAATAACCGTGAAGTCTTTCAATAATTGGCTGGATGGAAAAGCTTACCCAAAGCCACAGTTTTCCTGTGGTCTGAAAGTGGTTTGATTTATTTCAGGCTTGTTTTTTACGTATAAAACTAATGTTGAAAATTTTGGTCCGAGTAGAAGAGAAGGGCTTTTTGCTGAATTTAATAGTGTGTGAGTGCTGGTGATATCTCAGAGGGCACAGATGAAACATTTCCTGCATGTAGCCACACAGGACTATGTTTGTCATGGTTATTGACTTAAGAACTATTAATTAAGGACTATTATTAAGGACTACTGTGGCAGTTCATGGGATTCAGGACTTCAGGATTTGGGGGGACTAACCAGCAGCAAAGACCAGAAGAACCTCTCGGTGCCCCAAGAGGCTATCATCTAGATCCCATCCCTAGCTGATGAGCAAGGAAGGGACTTCCCAACACCGTGGCACGCATGCACAACCGTCGGCTACTAAACTATGTGCCAAGGAGGTAAAACCCCGTATAGAAACAGGGTTGAGAGAATTATAGGGAAAATACGCTTGGTGTGGTCAAGAAGTGAGCTGGAGTTGGTTTAACATCCCTAGCCAGATTGGTCAGGAGGCAAAGTGGGTTCATCGAGCTCGAACAGGCAACGGGAGAACCCTGGAGCGATGAATGTACTGGAAAAGAAATGGTTATCTTCTAATGAAGCGGAGAGTAGGCAGGGATATTTCTGATTTAAGATCTTCATCATTAATGTTCTGCTTGCAATCACTGGATCTGCAAATAACTTTCCGAGGAGCTTCTTGATTGCTAAAAGGCTGTATATATTTCCTGAGTATGATGACAACATAGTTTTATGTAGCCTTAAAAAAAAAAAAAAAAAAAAAAAATCTGTTAAACTGCTGCTTATCCAACATTAACTACAGCAATTTTTAATTAACCTGATTTAGAAGCCAAATATATCACTGATGAAAATGAGAGGGTAGAACATACAGTCATTTATTCCAGTACAGTGGTCATGATTGTTGAATTAGATTTATTCAAATGAACCTCAAAATTTTGCTGCAGTAGTTGGCTGTGTGCCGGGTGCCAGATTTTAGAAATCTGCACGTAGTCGAAGAGCAGTGAGCTTTGGGGCAAGGGAGGGAGAGATTGCGATGTGTTTGTCTTGCTGCTCAGAAAGGGGGCGGAAAGACCCACGCTCGCTTTTATTTAATAAAGTAAAAAAAAAAAGATGGGGTGCGAATCGACTGCTAATTACCTCTTTCCAGCTTTTGCTGGCAACCAGCAGACAGCGTCAATGGAGCTTGGCGTGGACAGACTCTCCAAGGGTCATTTTGTCTGCCGTTGGGTTGGCTCTGCTCTGGGACGATGGCCAACGAGATGCACAGATAAACCAGGGCAGCGGCCGTGGCGGTGAAGCACAGCAAAGCCAAACTCTCTGCCAGCAAAGGAAGATTAACATGTCCCATTCGGTCTGTCGGAGGGATTTACGCAGGAGCACGTAAGAAGGGATGGAGTTATTCGAGTGTTACGGTTTTCAGTCGGGAAGACTTCCAAGAAATGGAATTAGGGGAGTAAACAAAAAGCAAAATGGAGCAGACCGAGGTGCGGAGGTTGTCATCTGTGGTCTTCATGGAGGACAAGAACTTCTAATGAAGTAAGAGTTTGGTGCAAGACATCTGCACTGTGTGTGGGTGCACATAGAGACTTGCTGACTGCTTAGATGATTTCTCCTGAACTCCCTATGACTGATCCGAGTGAAGATGATGAAAGTTGAAGATGCTCTGCAACCTTTTCTAAAGTGCCCATTAAAACCTCATGTGGCTTCAAAGGGTACGAGCTGCTGTGCGTGTTCCTTCCATGTGGCCTGGCAGGTAATCGGGTCTCTCCCAGGGATGGCAGTTGTGCAGCCATGAGTGAATATAAGGGCTGGCATGTTTTCATGCGACATCTCTACCTTCCCTTTAGCAAGAAGCTCTGGTTAATGGAGGTGCTGAGCACCGAGGACTCGGGCTGGGTGCTGTTAGAATGCAAAGTGCTACGATGATCAAGCTACGATGGCTGCAAGCAGCCAAGTAAAACCTTTCAAATATAGCTGTGCTGGTGGTTTTTCATAGCTGAATTCTGCATTCAGTGTGTGTATTTTCTCGGTAGTTTTCTTCAGAGCACATTGAACATTTCTGCATTCTGCATTCTGGTTATTGTCCTCTTTTTCCAGAGGAATAAAGATGAAATATTGATGATATCACATGTAAGTCTGTAGAGCACATTCATAGTCCTTCCTATACCCTGGCCAACTGAGAATACATCTGTGCTTTACCTCTCAGCTGTGCCGATGGCCTCTTTGCTCACACAAGTTGTTTATTGCTTTCCAGGGATGCTGTCCTCTTCTCTCTCCCACTTGACAAAAGCATAATTTCTCTTTTTTTCTCATTGCAGGTTATCCGACGGGCTATCCCACCGCTGCCCCAGCCTACAACCCAAACATGTATCCAACCAGCAGCCCTGGCTACGCCCCAGGTAAAAATCTGTGTGTGGAGACGAGATCGGGCATGTTGAAGCATGCAGGAGGATTTACATTGTGCTGCTCGGTGTATACAAAACCCAGCAGTTTCCCTGTGCTCGTCAGCAAATACTTTGCAGGGAAGGGGCCTGTGTTAAGCTCTTCCCTTCCTAACTCTGCCATTAACTTCACACCCTCCACTGGGAATATTTATCTATGTTGCAAAGTACTTTGGAGCCATGAATTATATCTTAATGCTAACCCTAGGAATTTTACAATCCTCATTGCTGTGATACCTGCGCATTGATGGCTTTTAATATTTTCTGAATACCGCATGCTGTCTCCCCGAGATTGCCTTCCCCTTCCCCCTGCTTGTCCTTCTCTCCTCCTTCCGTGTCATAGATGCAGAAATGTCAGCAACCGTGTCCTGTTTGGCGTTTGGATCTCCCGTGCCGTGCCTTTACTGTCCCCCACTTTCCTGTGGCACTGACGGACTCTGGGTCTGTCCTAGTGTCTTGTCTCCAGCTCCTGCCCTTCACACTGCCCTAAAATGGCTCTTCCAAAGATGCAGCAAGCTCTTCCTGGCCAAACTCAGGAACTCTTCTGCCTTAGCTTTGGTGTGCTGGTTATCTTTGACAGCCCCAGCTGCGCCCTTCTCCATAAAATCTTCTTTTCCCTTGGCTTTCCCAGTTTGGCCAGTTTTTTTCTACCTCTGCTGCAGCGTGTCCATTGGGATGTATTTGTCATCTGCCTCTTCAAGCTTTCCATGAAAGCTCAGCCAGGCTCTGTCCTTTATTCCCTTCTCTGCTACTCCCCATCTATCTCTGGGAAGCCTTACTTGGAGGTACAAGGTCTTCACTTTTCAGGGAGGTCTTCATTTTTCACACCAGCCACGTGCTCTTTTGCATCCTCCTGTGCAGTTCCTCTGAACCATCCTACCAGCCAGGCTGATGGGTAACATGTTCATCCTCTGTAGCTCAGCCCCTACCCTGGAGCCCTGCTCTCTCTGCTGTCTCCAACCTTGGCAAATTCTCCTCCATCCTTCTGGAGAGCTGGTACCAAAATCATTTTCCCAGCCCACTGCTTTAACTGTGTCATCCCCCTCTTTGCCTCCCTCTTTCTCATATCCAGCACAGGCAACTTGTCTTTATTTACAGAAGCAACGCCCACTCCATTAATTCTTGGTGTCCAGAGCCTTACTGCTCTTTCGGCTCAGCCAACGATGTCTGTCCTCTTCACCTCTTAACCTTTCCAAGCAAGTGTCTCCCTTGTTCCTTCTGCTCCTCTCACTGGAAGGCTTCCCCTTATCACCCACAAAGCCATTTCTCCTTTGAATTCCTCCATTAGCCATGATTTTTTTTGACAAAAACCTATGACTAGACTGCCAAGCTATGTTGAGCACCATCTCTCCACACCTTCCTTTTGTCTGGTTTCCACTGTTGTCTCTTGGCCAAACACGTTCCCAGCCCATGGCTCCAGTTACGCTGCTCTGTGGATGCAGAGAAGGGTCTGGATGGAGGAGGACACACACATGTCCAGGACCTTCCCACCTGGCTGGAGAGAGCTGGAGAGGAGAAAGCCATGTAAACATGTGGGTGGCATGAATACAAACCCAGTCATGCCCTGTCCATCACTTTGAGGTTGAAGCCTCATCTACGTGAGGTGGGGAGAGGGGGGAACTGCTTATAGCCAAGGGCTGCCAATGGCAGAAGATTCATGTAGATTAGGACAGAATGTAAATTAATCACGGGAGCTGCTCTCAAATAACTTCCAGCAAAGACACTTCTTATTCCAGAAGAAGTGGACCTTCCACTCTTTTAAGTCAGAGAAGTTGCTCCAAAGCAGGAGTCATGGAGTAATTCCCACCTGTCCACAAGGACTTGTCTTCAGCACAGCACGGACTAATGAGGTTCTGTGCTTAATGAGGAATATTTGAATTACTCTGCTAAATCAATCGCTTGCTTTTTTATGCTTTTGAGCCCAAACTTGGAAACCTTTCTAGAAGTCTTTTTCTTTCTGAAGACTTCTCTTAGGCCCTCACTTGGGAAATAATTTAACTGAAATCAAACCTACATTTAAGTACTTTACTGAAACCAGCCCTTTGGAAGGACCAAGCCACCTTGAGTTTTTAAAGCGCGGTTAAGTTCTCTGCTTTCAGCCAAATTACCTGGGGGATGGGAGCCTCTTGGCATGACAAAGGGTGATAAAAACCCAAGGGCTAAGTAGCAGTTTCGAAATGTAACTCTCATCCAGGGTGAATTAAGTGAAAGGTAGTAGAAGAAAAGGAAATCTCCTGTTCAATAGCAATCTTGAGATCTTGTTGCCCAGAGAAGTTGTGGATGCCCCATCATCGGAAGTGTTCAAAGTGAGGTTGGACGGGGCTCTGAGCAACCTGATCTAGTGGAAGATGTCCCTGCCCATGGCAGGGGGGTTGGACTAGATGATCTTTGAAGATCCCTTCCAACCCAAACCATTCTATGGTCAGAACATTATTTATTAGCTGTGGGTTTTTTAGGCTGTAGTGTGTTATCAGAGCGTTTTCTTTAAAGGCTACGGTCACATAGGTCAAATGCAAGAATTGGCAGTGTCTGAACTGTGATTGGAAAAGCATTTCTGAAATCGGGACTGAGTCTTTTTTCATGGTTTTTATGAAAAAGGCCTGAAAAAATCTCTTGCTCACCCATTTCCAAGCACACATTGGAAGATGAAAAATAATATCTCACCCTTCATTTTGACTTCATGGCTTTTCGGTTGGCTGAGAAGTTTATTCTGAATGCTTCGCCTCAAAAGAGCTGCGGGATTTTAAAACTTCTGAATAAAGCCGTCTTTTCAGCTAAGCGTTCAGTAGTCATCGGAGTGAAGTAGATGCTTGCGTAATGAACACAAAGCCGGACTTTGTGGCAGTCTTGCTAAATCCTTTCTCCTCTGAATTGCCAAGTTTTCAGTCTCCTGGTTGTTGTCAAATCAGTGGATCCCCAGGCTCGGGAGCTTTCCAAGGCTGGTGAAGCAGGAATTAGGGATTCATTGCCAAAAACTTTTGGTGCTGTCTTCTCCAAATCACAGTTTAAATTCACGGTTATTTTGCAAGGTTATTAAATAAAGGCGTTTACTGCGGATGACTCTGTAAGGGATCTGTTGTGTTTTGTTTGGTTTTATGTGCTTCTGGTAGGGTCTTTATCTGCATTTCTTCCCACTAAAAATCTTAACGTGTAATACGAAACAAGTTTTGTTGCCCTAGATGTGTGCTGGCCACCCTCAAATTCCCCTGAAGTATATAACACTGAAAGAGCAAAATGAAAAAAAAACCCACAAATTTATTAGTGGCTTGTCCTGCCAGAGGCTGGCAACGTCCTCCCTGCTCGGCCAGGGATGTAAATACGGCAGTGTTCCTGCGTATTGGCCCGGACATGATAAAATGTCTCTTGTCCCCGGCCGCTGCCTGTGCCTTGCGCAGGCAGGAGCTCCGCCACTGAGTGGGGAGATGGCCAAGGGGACACCCAAGTGAGAAGGAGCACCAAATCGCTGCAGGACGAGGAATTTTGGGGGGGTCTATCTTGCTTCTTTTACATCTCGGATGCCATCCTTGGGAGGCTGGAGTTCCTATTAGAAAACAAATTGAAACAACCCCCAGAAATGCTGTGTTGCTATCCAAACAAAATACTTCTCTTTGCAAAATCTTGATGAAGTCCACACATTCCCTTGGAAAGATTTTATTTCAGCTTAGTTTAATTTTCCAAATTAAAAGAAGACTAGGAAATTTTCAAGTATTTTAAACAGCTGCAGCAATTGCCACATTTAGGCAAAATTTGGTTCACTTTAGCTGTGTAGATCTCAGGTCTCTAACCCTTCCAGCCCAGGTCCCTCTGTATTCAGTGGAGAGAAAGAGAGGCGTCCCCAGAGAGGCATTTAGCCCATCTTTGGGGACAGACTCCCCATGGGTGCCTGTCTGTCCTACCAGGAGAACTTGAGATGAATCCTGCCTGGGATGTCCTTCATGCTCATGAGGAACAGGAAGCCAAGGGGGGTTTGTAGGTGCTCTCTCAAGTAACTCGGATACATAGTCAAGATACCCTCAGAGAAGGAGACCTCTAGAATGATGTTTTATGGGATTGGTTTCTTGGCATAGGTTAGGATGGTAGGAATAGATTGAGAAATGGGACCCACCTCGTGTGTAAAAGCGTAGGTCCTGGAGTGGGCCTCCTTCTCTTGAGCAAAGAAGTTGCTTGCACCTACAACAAAGACAAGAAGTGGATGCCCCAACCCAGAAACAGTCAGGAAGACCAGGAGAGAACAAGGAAACACAGGGATAATCCTGGAAATTGGGATTATCCCAAATTGGGGCAGCGAGCCCTTGGGTACCCCTTCTTGAGCCCCATCGTTCCTGCAGCGGCATCTACGGCCTGTGTCCTCCACCCAGCAGAAAGGAGCCCCCACACTCAGTGAGGGCCGTGTTGTCCATCGCCCTGGTCTCTCCTCCCTGAAAACGGCCAGATCGGCCTTCAGAAGTTTCCTCACGATTGTTCATTATGGAATAAACTGCCTCAAACCTTGTTAGTCAGTGGCTTTTATAAGCACAAAAATACGAAGACTTTGATTTTTCCCTACCTTTGTCCTGGTGGCTGCGGCTCTGGGTGTCCTCTCTTTCATTAAAGATGCTTAACCTCCCCCGTGCTTTGATTCTTGCTGTATTTTATCGCTACAGTACTTTGCAGCAAGCAGTTCTGCAGATTAATTAAGGCTTGAGTTACTGATTTTTTTTTTAAAGCAATGCAAATAATTGTCTGTTGCTTTAGATTTGCGTGATGTGAAAGGGGAAACGAAAGCCCTGGTCAATCTTCTTTGTGCCAGCCAGCCTTTTGTTCACTCCCCCGACGCTCCCTTCTGAAGTGCAATCCTAATCTTTACTGACTTGCTTTCTCTAAAAAAATGCTCTGATCATTTTTGTCCCTCCTCGCCAGATCTTTTTGTTACGCAGCTTAAGGCTCAAGCAAGAAAGCAACCACAGCCGTCTTGACATTTAAATTTCATTTGTCTGTTTATGATTCTTAAAAATGCTTTTAATAATTTCCTATCGTCCAGAAAGCTGACAGGTCATTTTGCATTGAGAACAAAAATCTTCCAGTGCGTAACACAACATAGCTAAGCACTAAATTAGCGAGGAAATGGTGAAGATTAAAATTGGTGCTCCTCAACCCAACTCTGCTTGTGCAGAAACCTCCATCCTCCCCATAAACAATCACGCAGCTCTTGAAATCAATGCAATTTAATATCACGGCAGGGTTTTTCCCCATTATTTGGAGATTTATCTTGTAGGAGGCATGGTTCAGAGCCCTCAGCTTGTTCGTGTGCAACCGGGAGGAAAGATGCTTTCGTGGACTCTGCTATGCTCAGACCAGCGGGATGCACAAGTGCCAGTTAGTGGAGAAAAAAAGCCTGTGTGATGCTGTGAGTGAGG
The DNA here is from genome assembly GCF_000690835.1 of Fulmarus glacialis. Lineage (NCBI taxonomy): Eukaryota > Metazoa > Chordata > Aves > Procellariiformes > Procellariidae > Fulmarus > Fulmarus glacialis. The sequence continues at coordinate 186,614 of NW_009212235.1, forward strand.
ACAGGATCTATCAACGTTATCTTTAGAGGCAGCGCAAAGGCTACAGACGCAATCCTGGTTCGGACCTTTCTTAAATGTAGAGGCTTTTTCAAGCTACTTGCAACTCCCTGCCAGTTTTTATTGAATTACGTTTTTTAAGATCCCAATTCAGGCAAGATGCCACATTAATAACTCCAGAAAGCAGGCGCGGGCTCCACCGCTCAGGACCTCCCAGCATTGTACCCACTGTCAGTGGTCACTTCTCTATAGAAAACAGACTTACAGGAGAAAAATTAATAATTTTTGAGAGACAACTAATGCAAAATAAGCTCCATAAAAATATTCCGGCAGTGGGTATATGCGACAGAGCAGGCATCGTCCTCAACTGTGTTAAATGGAATTGAGTTAAAGTAATACTGTGGTTCAGTGGCTGAGTTAAAACCAGTCGTCTGTATCGGTACAGAGAGCATTTACTCAAATTGAATCAGCTGCTGTCATACAGGAGGCTGGAAATAACCCCGCCGCGGAGAAGAACATGCTGCTGGGGTTCATGCCGTCCATCAAACACACTGGGAATCAGAGGGGATCAGCTTTATTTTTAAAATCTTTGACTCTGAAACAGCAGACTAATTCTAAATGTATTTTTAAGGAATTTTAGATGTTGAGCCTTTAGCTGCCTCGCTGCAGAAAGAGATGCTGTATGTTCCCAGCGGAGTTGCTGCTCTCAAAAGCATCCCATCCACCAACAAGGTTCTTCTGTTTCAAAAAGGTTCTTTCTTCTCTGGGCTGGGAGCGGGGTGGTACCCACTGGCAGAAATCCTTCAGGATCACTAAAAAAGCAATCACAAACCAAAGTTTCATCTGCTTGGATATCTGATTCTCCGTATGTAGGTTATCCAGGGAAATGCGCCCCTTCATACCACTTGGAATAGAGGTTGAAAAGGGTGGGAAGAGCATCCTTTGCTTGTGACTTCCGAATTTGTGCAATACAACTGAAAGCGAGCTGTCAGTCTTGAAAGAAACTGTTCTGGACCAGCTTGATCACCCTGTCTGGTCCACCCTAAAGGTGTTCCTCAGACGAGCTCTCTCTGGTTAGGCGTCTCTTGCCCCAAATCTCATCAGTTTTGCTTGGCTTCCACGCAAAATCTTAGCAAGAGATCAGCCACCGAGCAAAGACGAAGACTGCCCTCTGCTCCTGCCCTTGGTGTTGTTCACCCCAAGTGAAGAGAAGTGCGTTGGTGGGGGTTAATTTTCAAAGTCTAGTTTTCAAATACCTGCTACTTATGTGCCATCAGCTTTCGTCCTTGATGTCCTCCAAACACTCACGCTACAGTCCCCGACACCACGCTGGAAGTCAGCAATGCTCGTGCTCTTCTGTTGACCTCATGGTTCCCAAGACCCTGGGATCCACGTGGAAAATTAAATGATTTAGTGCCTCAAACTTTGTAATTGTTTCAATCAGAAAAGCAGAAGGAGACATGGAGAGGAGCTTGGAGAAGTCTAGGGTCCCCTTGGTCCATGCAGGTCCAGCAGCAGTGAGGAAAGGAAAACGGTAACTGGAACCAGTCTTGATTCCTCCCTCTCTCAGCATCAGGTATCTGGTGAATATTTGCTAATGTTTGAGCACCAAAAGGATGATAAATTCTTCACCAGCTTATTTCAAACCCACCCTTCCCAAGGCATAGATAACAGCCAGCCGCCGCATTGCTTGCAAAGCTCAGCCAAAGGAGCCCTACATGAAGCAAGGGAATGAATTTCTTTCCATCCCGATTCATTGAAACAACACAAGTTTCTGCCTTGTGTGATTTTCTTGTTTGTGGTTTTCCATATTTGTTAGAGGGAGAGACACAAGGCAGGCTACAAGATCACTGCAAAACACTGGCACTGAGAACTCTGATGCTTGCAATAAGCCTGGTTATTTAGGACGGTATTATTTAAAAAAAATTCCTTTCAAGTATGTAAAAATGAGCGCCTAAAATCACTCTACTGCAGAGACATGAGGCATGCCAATTTAGGAAAAAAAAAAAATGATGTATGTCTTCATTAAGCCTGGTGCATGTTCCCTCCCAGGCATTCTGTCTTCCTGAGATGGTTGTTTTGTTTAAACTTCCTTCATTAAAGCTTGCCTTTTTATTTCCCTGAAAGTAGGGCACACACTTTTCCCTGGCTTATGGAGGCTGGCTTATGCTTTAACTGCATTTATTAATAATGCAGGGGAGAATAATGCTTTGCATCCATTATTTCAGTGCCCTTACAGAGCAGAACAGATACTTCTAAAATCAGCCTCGGAAATTAGGGGTCTCTGTGGGGATGTTGTGGGACAGGACGGAGGCTCCGATCCATGGGTCCTCCCCGGAGGAAACGTTGCTCTGCAAAGGAAAAGCATAGGCATTGTCTTTCCCCACATAAGTGCTCTGAACCGTCCTCTATAGGCGCCCATCGACTATTTAGGGACATCAATGGGTCCCCTAAGGTGGGTATCTTGGGGTCTGGCGGGGTGAATATCCCGTAGAGCCTTGCAAGGCTTTCCAGGAACAAATGCTCCCACTGTTTTGAGGCACTCAGGCACACAGTAATGGGACTGCCTGGGGAATTAAGCTTGTTGCAAACTTTGTACGAGGCTCAAGGCTGTTTCCATCACAAGTAAGGTTGGCAGAGGGAAGCAAGAAATATATATACTATATATACTGTATCATCTGCTTCGTCCCTTCGTTGTGATTCTGTACTTCAATTAATTCACAGAATTTTCTTCAGGCATATCTAGTTCATATTTTTCTCTTTTCCACTTAAAATGTGTCCTGAACATTACCACGTTGGCTAGAGGTCCTCGCAGGGAGACAGACCAGTCCCAGCGCTGCAGAGACCCACGCTCAGTTCACATTGCTTGCCCAGTTCCCACCACTAGATTTGCCAGGGATCCAACACATAACGAATAAAAGCTCTTTATTTTTCAATGAACAGCGAAGGTGAGAGACTAAACCAAACCCAGAAGACACTGGTAGGAGACAGACCTTAAATAATATTAGATAGTCATGGCTGGATTGTAACCTCTGTGAATTGTAGCTCTTGCAAAGGACCCGAAGATATTAATGTTCCTAGAAGCCTCCTTGGTTCACCTTTTGTGTAGTTTTAAGTGATGGATTCTCTGAGGATCCATGATTTAATATACAGAATATGCATAGCTATGGCAAGCTCCCAGCCATCTCAGACCCAAATTACCTTGATTTTTTGGTAGGTCTAATGTGGAAAGGAGAAACCGCAGAGGAAGGAATATAACATCTAAATAAATTGTCTCATCAGTCTTGGAGATTAAAACCTTTGTGAAATCCAGAGGCAAAAATGAATCTGATCTTGAATAAAAGCGTAAGTCAAAGAATGTTTCTGTCTCAGCGCTGGGAGTTAGCTCTCCACTGTGATGTTCAGGAGTGCAGTGTACCATGGAAAATAAAGCAAGGCGGTTTGGAAATCCTTAATAACTCGCAAACCTTTGGGAGGGGGCACAGGCTCGGAGCAGAACGTGATCAGTGCTCGAGTGGAGGAGAAATTGCGCTCTGAGTCTCTCACTTCCCACAAACCTCCTGGTTTACTCTTGAAGAAGGCGATGAGGGAGGAGCACGTTTCCACATCTACAGCAGCAGAGCACCGTCCATCCAGATCCTGCACCCATAAACGTCTCCGCAGAGCTGATGGTTGCCATGCTGTCCAGTAAAGCATCGCTGCTGGGTGTCCTCCACGCTCCTGTATTTCTGTCCCACTCTAGGAGAGTGGTCTCATGAGTTTTTGGTGGACCAACAGACCTGCAGCAGTGCTTCTCCGCTGTCTCTGGGCAGTGGTGTCCAACCATTAGGACCTGTGGCGCGGCTGGCGTGGGCTGTGGCACCGGCACCAATTCCTCCTCGGCCTCCTCAATCACTCGTCCCCAACTTCCAGCCCTGTGGCACTCCAGATTTACAGTTGCATCTTCAGAGATGGTTAATTAAGAGTCTGAGCAGACATGGAGGCGTTGGAGGGCTGAAACATCATTGATCTTGCCTTTGGGCTGCAGAAAGGTTTACCAGCCCCGACCAAGTCATGAAGTCCCTTCTGCGGGGCTTAGCGCCGAGCCCCTCAGGGGTAGGAACTTGCTTGGGAGAAGGAGTTATGAAGTACAGCTTTAAAATGTCTTCATGTGTGACTCCCTTGGGGCTGACAGGAGGATAAGGAACCCACCACCTCCTCCTGCGGGCCATGGTGTCCCTCCCAAAGAGCTCCTCTTTCTGCACCAGATGCCTTTGTCTGAGCTTGGCTCGTTCTGCTATCAGAAACAGTTCCCTGCCTACAAAATCATGCCTCCGTTGTTCCTCTCTTGCCCAAAGGTCCTTTTTTTTTTTCTCCAGAAGTCTCTTGAGTTGGCAGATCTGACCCAAAATCCCTTTACCACATCTCTGGGGAAATCCTACCTGTCCCTAATGCCACCCGCATGGGGAGAAGGGGACAACGGGGACATACCCTGACCTCCAACCTTCTAGAGATCTTGGAGAATTCAGTAATTTGGTGTAGAGAGAGCGTGTCAACAGTCTACCTTCTGCGTTCACAAAAAATACCTTTAAAGAAGCCATAAATCGGTGATTTTCTTTGGTTCCAGCAGCTGCATCATTTTACCTCCTTCACCCTCCACAACTTTACAGCGAGGTCTAATCACTAAGCGGCTTGCTGAGGATCGATCAACCCTCGCTTGGTTTTCTTTCCTTAGTAGCTGGGTGTGCGAAATACGTACTGCGGTACATGAAAACCGGGAGCTTATTTCTTTTATAATAACAGCTAGAGCAGCTTGTTAAGCTGGTGAGCAGCTGAGGCTTTCAAAAGGAGTATGCACTCCGTTGGGAAGTGGTGGAACTTAAACCAAGGATGGTGGGGGCCACCATTTGAGATTAGTCTGGAACAAAAGGTTAGGACAGATCCATAGTTTCAGGGGGAAAAAAAAAAGAAAACCAGAAAAAGACCTGTTAAGCCTTTCCCGGAGGCACCAACTTTATGTTGGTGATCTGCCTTCTCCGTAGATGTGCTCCAGAAAGCCTTCAGTGTAATGGCAGTCCTTCTTAGATAAGCATTGGCAATGTGTTTGGATATAGGATAAAGGTATAGCCAGTGCTGGTTCCTCATACAAAGGTGCATTATGGCAGTTAGTATAAGACCTTTTCCTCTTTCAGAAAATTTAAGACCCACAAAATGACTGAATTCTGTTGGTCCCTTCTCAAATCCCACAAGATTTGGCTCTTGAGATTCTTCTGGATTATCTTACTTGGCTTCATAAAAACTGGGATAGAAGGTGACCTGCCCAAAGCCACTGCTTCTGCTGACTGTCCTTTCCAGAGTTTATAAGGATCACCCAATGCTATGATGGGATGGTCACAGTGACCAGTACCTGGTCCACTGGTGGTACCTGCCATGCAAGCATCTCAAAGGGCTTTACTGTGAATAAAATGCCTGGCACACTCAGCCTGTTTTCCAGCTGGGAAACAGAAGGCCAAGGACAGCCATTACTGGTCCCTATGCACAGAGGTGACCAGTGGTATCTGGGGAGGGATGGTGGCTCTGCTGGCCACATCCCCCAGGTGTAGATCTTCATGCAGGACCCTTAGCTCAGGAAACCAGTCGTTAGGGGTAGGTAACTGGTTTGCTGCAATGCGCTGTGCAAACCATCCCTCCATAGGGAGCAGGTGGGGCGAGAGGAATCACGGTGTGAAATTCCTATGGACAGTTGTCCTTAAAAGGTGGGGCGGGGGGGAGGAAGAGAGCAGCACAGTGGTTCAAATGTGACATAAATGCGGGAAGTTGTATCTTCATTGCTCTGTGTGACACCTCTTCTCTGTCTCCACTCAAGCTACACTTCTGATGAAGCAAGCCTGGCCACAGACCTCCTCCTCCTGTGCCACGGAGGGCACCTTCCACCTCCCGGTGGACACTGGGACCGAGAACAGAACTTATCAGGCTTCTTCTGCAGCATTCAGTAAATAAACCTTTTCTTCTGGGGTTTTACTTGGTTGTTTTGGGCCCATTTGCCGCCCCTCCTGTGGGTTATTTGGGGATGGGGTTACCTGGGATCAGCCTGTTTGCTGATCATTCGTGTCCGTGCGCGTGTGTCCGTGTGTCCTTCCCTGGGTGCTGAGCCCCGACTCAGGTGAGGGTGCTGTAGCTCCTGGGGGTGCTCGCTGGCACCATATAGCAGATCCATCACCTTCTGTCACTGGAGCTGCCCAGTGGGAGCATTGCGCTGCTGCTGCAATCCCTTCTGGGATGAAATTTTGCAGAGCTCTTGGTTTTTTTCTTCTGAAAACCAGGTAGCATCCCTGCTTCTTTCTGTTCGCATTTATTAAAATCATGAAGAAGCATGAAAAGGAGAGCACTGACCCTCCTAGTGCTCCTTCGGAGGAGGAAGAGTCAAGTGGGGAAGGGTGAAGGCCTTTCTTTTACCCGAGTGTTTGGTCCCCATGAGCAACGTGAGGTTGTTTGCAGGTGTATGTCTGCAGTGGTGATGCTCCATAGTTGAGCATGCATAGAAAAACCAAAGGGAGATTATTTCCTATTCCCTTAAAAGTGAAAGAGAGAATTCCAAAATAAAGCAGGATTTGCAAGGAACCCAGGTGAAATTCCCACCTTTTAACTCAAACTGAGCAGAGGCAGGGGGAGGAGATGCTGCTTAGGGATCGCAAACAGGCTTTTCCAGGTGGTCCACCAAAGCACATGGTGGTGAACAAGGTTATAGATTTTAAGGTCATTTCTGCCCCAGAACCTCCTGTTTGCTTTTGTCTGGCTGGTGAGGATAGTGGTGGCAGTGACAATGTGCCAGGGAGGACTTCGGCAGAGGCAATGCAAGCCTGTCTGGCAGCTGCCCGTGCTGGTATCCAGACCATGGCATCATCGCTTGTGATGTCCCCATGTCCACCACTCCAAAGTTGTTCCTCCAGGCCCCTGTGTGCAGGGAAGGCAGATGGACAATAAAGCCAGGAAAAAGGTTGGAGGATGAGCCAAGCTGGAGGGTGGTGGCAGAAGCAGGACCAGACACGTGGAACCAGTCAGACTCAACTGGGCCATGCAACCACGTAGGACCTCCTGGAGCTGCTCGCAACTGCTTACTCCTGCCCACAATCAGCTGTGGAATGAGCCCCAAGTTCTGTCCTGTGTCTTCCTCAGGGGATCTGCCTTCTGCTCCCAGGGGTGGGAGTGTGCCGAGTGCAGCCTCCTTAGCTACAGCTTGAATTTACTGAAAAAATGTAAGTCTGTTTTTATAGAATCACAGAATCATGGAATCACAGGTTGGTTTGGGTTGGAAGGGAC
>NW_009212236.1:0-54698 GCF_000690835.1 Fulmarus glacialis
GGTTTCCAGCGGCGAGGTTTTCTTTGGAACAAGAGAAAATGAACATCCTTGCTACGAGAAGGTGGCACGAAAAAGCCCAAGAACTTCTTGGGTGACTGCCTGGCACACCACTCGGTCTGGGCACCAGCAAACGCATTACGTGATGCTGGACCTGAAGGGCAGTGGAACTGTGCGCACCTCCCAGAACGGCCCTTGTGAGGAAAGGTTAGGAGAGGGAAGAGCAGTATTTGATATAAACCAGAACTGACAGTGTCTGAACGGAGAAAGAGCTCCAGAAAGAGGAGTGCAGAGAGATCCTTTGGATACCAGTTGCGGCTGTGATGTGCGAGGAATACCTGAACAGCTCGGCAGGGCTCACTGATCAAAAAGAGATGCCAAAGGGCTAACACTAATGGCAATTCTGTCTAGCCACAGTCATCAGCATGACAAGGCTGATGCTGTAGGTGCCTGCAGAAACAGATCTTCTATTTTCTTAGAGAGCCAGGTATAGACTGTGGGCTTTGCTCATGCATAAAAACCAAAATTAGCACAGCTGATAGCTGCTAGTAATGTGAACCATTAAGGTGTATAGTTTTCACCTTAGATTAACAATTTTAAACACAGGATTCCAGTGAATTTTTAACTACACTGCTGCTGAATGAAAAAATCTACTTTTTACATGAGTAAATGTCAGAACTGAAAGCTTTAAATTAAGTTATAATCAAATAAAACCTTATTGAAACTTAGTTGCCCTGTTAGCCACTCAGTTACAATTCAGCAAAACAAAAAAAATTAAAAAGCACACAAACAAAGAGTAGGAAATTGAACAACAGAGGGAGACAGGGACACACAGAATAGTACATATTCCAAAGAACAATATGCAAACATGGAAACGTTTCTGCTCTGGCTACAAAGACCTCACTCAATATTTGAGTGTTTCAGTCTTTAAGCAAAGCACTGACTTGGAATCTTACCTCAGCCAGTTCCTTTATGGCCTCAAAGTACATTGAAGTTATTTCCTCAGTTGTATCTTTCATACTTTTGTATATGCATATCCCAGATTCTAGACATGCAATGTACCATCCATTGTATGCTGATGAGCCTTATGGATATGGGCCATAAGGGACAGGAGTGTGCTCTCTTTACCAGTGCAAACGCACATTGCCATTGCATCACCTACACGTTCCTAGGAAAGGATGGTTATTCTGGGTAGTAAAACAAAAAACCCCGAACAACCCTTTTTGGAAAAGGCAGAAATGAGAGCCCCGACTGAACTTCCACCTCTCAGTCTGTCTGCACAGGTGACAGATGCTACCGACTCCCGTACCAACAGTCACCGAGTGGAAAGGGAGGTTGCATCTATTTCGTTTATTAAGTGGATAATGACTCCATATGCTGTCCTGCAGCCAAACAACAAATAAAAATTATAATGTACAGGCCAAATAACTTCCTTGGAATCTAGACACATTACTATGCATAATTCCCTTCTTAATGGTTATAAACAGACCGGAGCAATATACAAAAATAACATTCTACACAGAAGCATGATTATAATCAACTATGTATGACATTTCTATGCCATTTGGGTTAACTTTCAACAGCATTCTAACATAGCTTTTCATTTTTCAGGTAATATTTTGCTTCAGTAATTTTATTTCAAAGTAGAAAACAACACCTAAGGTCACAACTACTAATGCAGTTACAGAAGTCATCCCAAATACAAAAAAAAAAATTTTTATTTGCAGTAGGCACCCCCAAAAAACCACAGGGCTAGTACTGACATCTTATTTCTGGTGTGATGACTAGAAAATAAAATGTAAACAATAATATTCTTATTGTTCAGACAAGTTACATTGAACTCCTGGAAGTCAGTGTGTTAAAGCATGCAAAATCCATGACTGAAATAGAGCTTTGGAGATCAAATCTCAGTTTGTGATTCACTGCTGGAACTTGGGAAAGACAATTATCTGTGATGTGGTCAATTTTTTCTGTTTATATAATAGTGGTAATGATACCTCATAGGACCCATTTAAGGGTTTAATAACTAGCGTTTACAGAAAATTTTCAAGTTGCTAATTATGATTATTTAGCTAAGTGTTAACCTAATACATATGTAAGAAAACAATATTAATGTATTCCCAGAGACGATTATGATCATAATTATTATTAATGCCACATGCACAAGTGCAATCATTCCTCACCTGCCTTAGCATGATGTTTGTATGACATTATGGGTACCTGACAGCACCTGTGCAAATTGCTTTGGCCGACTTAAAAATCATAATGCATGGAAACTATGCTAGAACAGGAAATGCTGGAAGGAAACTATAGCAAACACAGTTCTGAAATGCTTTAAAAAGCCCCCTTTAGAGACAGCCTGAATCATTTAGACTTAGCATTGTGACTTGCTAGCTCTGCTGTTGGGCAGCAGCAGAGCTGGTCAGGTCAAGGAGAAAGCAGCAGGAGTCCCAGCACAGACAACCAAGGAAGCAGCTGCAGCAATCCTGAGACAGAGGAAGAAGTGAGAAAGTAGCAGGAGTCCTGCTGAAAAAAAGAGGACACTGAGAGAGATCTGGGGAAAGAAATGTCATTGCCAGTTTTCTCAAGTAATGTTTCACCCAGAAAAGACTGGGAACCACTGCACTTGGTGCAGTCCTCTTTGAAATAGAGCAAGGTTTTATTCTAGCAAATATGAATACATTAGGGAAGTGAATAATTGAGAAGACTTTAGAAGGCCCCGGGAAAAGAAAAATCCTGTAAACAAGATTGAGCAACAAGTCTTTGAAAGAATCCTTTTGTTCCTAGCACAATGGTCCCAAAATCTGCTTCTTCAGAACAGTATTCATTTAAGGGGAAAAAAAAAAAAGGAAGAGAGGTAAAGGGAAAGCCAAGAACCCATTTTAAGAAAAAGCACTTTAAAATCATTTTCTTACTCGTCAGAGCTTTTGCACTTATGCCTGGAGGTACATTGCCCACACTCCTAAACACTGGAGGTTCTTGGGCTTTACTGTTTGCATGGTTTTTACCCTAGCTGAAATAGCATTTCCCAACAGGGCCAGCACAATTTTGTAGTCAGCAAAAAAAATTCCATTGATTGGCCTGCCAGTGGCTGAAGGACAACACATCCTATATGGTCTGTCCTGGTGCTTACGGGCAGCCAACCGGTGAAAATATATATACCTCTTTGGTGCAGCTCGCTGCTCAGAACACATGTAATTCCAGCTGTAGATAGCAGTGAGTATTCAGCTGCAGTTAGGAATGGTATGTTCTCAGTTTCAAGTTGGGCAAAAAACCAAACCATCCATTTCCCAGAAGAGTTTTCAGAAAAGCCAGCTATCTGCCTTTGGCCAGCAGTACCTTCTGCAGAGGTGGGAGGAATGTGAAGAGGAAGCTACAGACTAAGGCCTATGAGGGGACAGTAAGAGCCAAGACAGGATGACAGCAGCACGTATGGCTTGGCACTGGTAAGCCGGAGACTTTCAGTGACCCTTTGCTCTTACAGGGGCTGATGAAGCTTCAACATAATAAGGATTTCCCTAACAAACAAAAAGGGACTGCTATTTGCATATCAAACAAAAGTACAGCTGTCATTTTATTAAGCAGTGTAGAAAAAAACCTTAATACCTACACTTCTTGCTCCTATAGTGGACTTTCAGTATAGCTCTGAAGCTGTAACGATTATTGTCACCTTTACTAAAAATTATAGCCAATCTACTTCTGCTCAGAAAAGGCAAGGCTCATGCTTCAGCTTGTCACAGTCCGTTGCACCTAAAAATATCAACTCTAAAATTATCATACATTCAAAGTATTTTATGACTCTTAAAGAATAGACACAATAGCAATAGTAAAGAGGAAGAAAGAATTCTAGTTTCTATGATGAAGACCAATGGCTTTAGAAATCAAACATTAACATTGGTACATTTTTTACTCTGTCTCTCTGAGAAAATCTGCTTCTGTCAGTCCTTCCTTGAAGTACTTAGTCAGCTAGGTACAGAAAAATTTGTGTGAATCGCAAAGGTCTGAAATTCCTAAAAGTTTCACCAAAATCTTAAGATGAGTACAGAACAGGTACCAAAGCTGTTGTCCCTCTGACAACGTGGGTTTTGACACCATCCAAGAATTGCCTGTTATATGAGACCTGGCACATCGGCGTGCACGCACCGCCCCGCATATGACCTGCTCCAAACGTGACAGCCTGCGTCCTGCTAATGGACTCTGGGCACGAAGAGGGAGGCGGAAAGGAGGACTACTGTAACTGGGTATGGGGGAACGGAGGGTGCTGCTGGCTGGTGATGCTCAGGTGTGGGTTGTGGGGTTTTTTTATTCCTATGTGCTGAAATCCTAAAATGCTATATGCTCCACTGAAGTCAATAGGGCTCTAGCAATGTACACTAGTTTACAATGTGATCTTAGAAGTTTTCATTTTTCTTTGATACTAGTGCCATTTATCTCACTAATTAAGCCTCTACTAGAGTAAACTTGTTTCTAAACTCTCCCCAAAACCCTAAAACATTTCTGCAGCCTGTTATACACATAGCATATTTCTCAAAGCAAAAATAAAGTAACTAGCTTAAAAAAACCCCAAATTATAATTAACATGTATGTGTTTTGGCTGCAGTCAGTGGTAAGAAATACAACTTACTGTAAGGCAAACTACAATTAAACATATTCATGGCATTCAACATATTAAAATTAGATGACAAATCTAAGATAAAAGTGACATTTAAGTGAATGATTTCCATAGTCTATGTCCCCATATGTTCTCAGTGTTCAAATGCTGTCTCTCTAAAATATCATACTGACATGGAAGCCCACAGAGATTCCTTTCGGGGCACTTAAAAAGTTTTCTATTAATAACTAATGAAATACAGTGACTTATTGCAGTATTTTTATACAATGCTCTTCCTGCTTTGAAACTAAATCCAAAACTACACCATGAATGAGCAACATAAGATGCTCCCTGAAGGGCAGTAGTGGTGTGGGTGACACATTTTTTGTCTCCCCAGAGGTGAAGTATGTCACATCCTCAGTACTTCCAATCTCACCCGTCTACAAAGCTACTGACTATTCCCAGAGAAAAATATCTCATATTCACACATGCTTTTTATGTACTGTGGGACTAACAAAAGCAAAGCAAACCAAAACCCCATTTTTCAAGCATACATAAATCAAAACCTAAAAGTAGAAGAAATGTATACAAATAAATTCATCTGAAAGAAATAATTTAAACAGCTCTAACATTGGACTTCTAGTGTGTCTATCTCTTAGAAAATACAGTAAAGCGAGCAGTCAATTTAGGTTTCACTGACTTAAGAAGTAGCAGGCCCATTGACTTTAATAACGCTACAATTTCACTATGAATTTAATCTGGAAAAATCGCAGCGGTATTCTTGCAGGATAGGGCAGGGCAGACTGCTACATGATTGAAAGGGGTACATAAAAGCGTACCAAGTAGGTCACCAAGATACACAAGCCATATTTTGATGGAATGAGAATCCAGCACAATACAGCGCTATATATTGCACTGAAGGCTTTTTTGCTTTGGTTATTATTAGGATCTATTATCATTGTTTTTTATTAAAATTACACATAACTATAATTGATAATGTGTTATTATATCCTCCTCTATGTGAGAAGTAATGAATATCCTAAATTAAGCAAAGAAACAAACTTGTAGGTGAATGCAGGGTTGTTCACACTGTGATTTATCGCAGGGAAGTATTTATCATCCTATGGACTGTTTTAAGACAAAAAGGCAGGGTGACATTTTCTAAGTTTTTTACCAAAATTAACATTAGAGGTTTGCTTTTTGTTTTTAATTTGAAACACAAATTAGAAAGGGATCCAATAGGTTAAAAAGTATAGAGTTCTAGTTTATTTACTTAAATTTTCAAAAGTAATCATTTAAGTATGTACATTTGCCAGTAGTTCATAGGTAGTACAGATCTGGGAAAGCTGCAGCATAGGTGCAGCTCATTCAACCATATGCTGCTTTCCTTAAGTAACCCATTATACAAAAAAATAAATATCTTGTGACAGATTGTTTTGACAGCTAAAAAAGATTTAAATTTTTTGAATGCATTTGACTGAAAGGCAAAAATGTTAGATAGATGTTAATTTAACAGATGTCTAGTTTTGCATCATCAGCCTGAAACAGGCAATTTCTAGCAAGTCTCCTTGCTGTATCACAACATGAAATCCTATGAATTCCATACGAATATGCCTTTCACAAACTTCAAATGAGCCATTCTCATTCAAAGGGAAGTAAAATTGTTGTGAGAAGATGGTACCACCTGGTTGTAATTCTGATCAAGCAAGTAAACACATCCAGGGATAATAAAACTGATACACTATCATTTACATTACAGTCTAGAATAAAAGAACATTATTTGAGACTATATGTTAAAAGCATTAATTTACATGAGAGAAATAAATTAGATGGTCTCCTAAAACCCATACAAATTCTTGCAAATCTAATTATCATATAGCTAAATATGAACCTAGGATTTTAAAAAAAATTTTGCTTTACATATCTTAAATAAAAGTTTTTGTATGTTGAGTATATTGTCATACTCCATATACATATCTGCAAAAGAGTTTAATTCTGGTTTTATATTGGTTGTAGAAGAAACTGAAATAACTATAGCTTAACTAAAGCTGTTGTTGCTAGCACCGTTACCTACAATCTTAGGAAGCTTTGGGATTCAATCATCATCATAAAAACCATTTTGATGGTTTCATGACTTCAGTGGGTTATACTGCATAAAATAAGTTTAACACAGTGAGAAATTTTCCTAAAAACAGTACAACACAGTTGGCTATATCCATTTTGGATCTCACAAGCGGCAAAAACTGTTCTGTGCATTTTTATATTGAATTTGCATATAGTGTTATTGTTCCCATTTTAGAGAAGAGGAAACAGAAAATAAAGAGATTAAATTACGTGGGAGATCAGGAACTACTTACTACTGATTTAGAAAAGATTCTAACATTCAGCTGACAAGCTTGAAATCTGTGGCTGAAATATAATGTGTGTTTGCTAATGCTACCTGATCTCTAAATAATGAGGATTAACGATATTTACCTATTTAATAGGAATATTACGAGACAAATCTAATTAATGAAAGGGTACTTAAAATTACACTCTCTGATTTATATGCTTATATAAATTGCATGTACCTGTTCTAGTTGTGTTCTACATATTGTGGCAAGCCAATGTATTTGTGAAATTGAATCCAGACTTAAAATCTGCCGTTTTGAAAATGGAAAACATGCTTCTCCAGGAACAACATTCAGCTGCTCCAGATTCTTTATCAAGGTTGTCTCCTTTTACTAAGTAAACACCTGTTATTTCATGATCTTGATTCAGTTTTAACTCTTTTTTAAAGAGGCATTTGGGTTGGATCTTTCCAGTTTTCTGTTAATTGGGAATATGTCCCATTTTTTGATTAAGAAATAATATGGCAACACATAATTTCTACAAGCTGAATAGTATTAATGATAACTCAAAGAATTCTGGAAGACAAAATGAAATAGTTTATTTCTAAGATTTTTTTTTTCTTTAACACAAACAGAGAAAAATTCTAAGTACATTCAGATTATTCAAAACCAACTTTCTCAAGAATCAAAATTGAAAAGTCGAGTTAAAGGAATGAAGTTTCTTTCCCTGGTGAAGCCAGGGAAAGTGACTTAAAAAAGGTTTTGAAATTTATAGAACTGCTTTTATAGAGTCACTTTACAACAGAGCAAGTTTAAAAACACAAGGAGACTATAAGCTAAAAAGTAGGAAATACAGTAAATAAGGAACCCAAAAGAACGGTTTTGCCTACATATCTTAAATATGTTATGTCACTACATCAAGCACAAAGATCTTTTTTTGTCTTTACAATAGAAAGGAGAAAAATGAAATAAAATGTGGAGATGAAGTTTTCCCACAAGTAGTAAATCATTATGGGATATCAAGAATCTGCTTATGATTCATACTTACGGTCTGGTCATTGTTGCTTTATATACACATCTTTGATTTTTGACCTTGATAATTTGGCTGTGTGGAAATACCATCAAATGTTTGAGACAGATGTCAAACACCTGCAAAACTTCCCATAAGCTGATGTTTACAAGCTTGATTCCATCTGCTTAACTTAACAGAAATCTTCTTACAAATACTGAAAAACATTACTAATGAAGGTATTTTTATTATTGTTTTTGCTTTGACTAGTATAATGATTCAACAATACTGACTATTTTCATTTGCTTATTATTCTGCTACATAAAAACAATACAGAACAATAAATCTTTGTGTATGTAGCACATCTCATGTTGATCACAAAAAAAAATTGGGCTTAAATTAAAACAACCCCCCCTTGCTCCTGGACTGACACAAACTAAAAGATGGCATACAGGAATGGATCAATTGAAGGCATTTCTAGAGATCCTTTGAAGAGAAGATAACAGCAGTGTCTCAGTATCCCTATTACCCATGGGGGGTTGCTCTTGCATTTTCATTGACATGTCAATTACTTGGAAGGGGAGCACGAATAAAGCCTAAGGGTGTTGAGTTATAAATTAGGACACTCAAGTTGACAGAGAGATTACTCAGTCTTTGAGGAAAGAAGAAAGACAGAGTCCTATTGAATACCCGCTATCAACTGATTCTTCTTTCACCTCTGAGTGGTGTTTTAGGACAGACATTCTCCAAAAGTATGACAAAATTCTTGTCCTGACAAACATGCCCTGCTCTGACAAACATGAGGAATTCAAGAGAAATAAAAGACTCCCCCCAACTTTAAACAAGCACAAAAATAAAATGCACAACCCAACAAAAAATTATTATTCAACACAAGAAAACCCTCCTGGGCTGATTTTTTCCATACATCTACTAAATTTAAATTAAACACACTTACATTAAAAAAAAAAGTTCAAAATGCTAAAATGCATTATGTATTCTATCTACTGTGTAGCAATTCCTGACCAACTACAGCCTTAAAAACAAGGAAAAACCTGTAAAGCAAGATTGTTTACCTAAAACCAGCAGTATACACTTTAATATTTTAGTAAGGTTCAGAAACTCTTACTTCTAGTACAACTATGGTAGTGAGGACAAGTGACTGGAGAAACAAACTGGAGTTTGGAAAAGTAGGTTGTATTCTCAAGTTTGCTTCAAGTCATTTGCCTCCCTCTTCCTCAATGTTCTCATCTGTAAATGGAGATAATGACACTAACCTTTTCTATAGAAACACTTTGCAACCAACTAATTACAAGCCGCATGCAATAGCTAAGTATCATTGTTGTAAACAGTAGTTGAAATTAGAAAAGTCACAATATATGGAAAACTGCCATTATGCAAACTATTTGTGCAGCATTTTGACGATTAAAAAGATGTGCTGATATGCCCCCTTAAGTTCTAAGGAACATCAGCAGACCATACCAGTGTAAATCAGTCCATTTTCCAATAATGCTGTTAAGCCATGCATGGAAGCTTCCCTAAAACACACTCATTTTTCCATTTTCATGGATTCAATGCAGAGAAATACTATTCTCCTAAATATGCTTTGTTTTCCAGAGGTTTTCTAAACTTTCTTTTTTTTCCAACATTTTATTAAGCCCTCACACAGTCTTTATAATTTAAGCACCGTTTTTCACACATTTTCATTTACATGTTTAAAAATTTCAGCTGTACTCAGAGGCCCACAATTTAGGAATATGCAGGGGTTTTAAAAAGAGGTCAAGACAGAAAGCAACATAAAATAAAAAATTGAAGTTAAAAGTTCACTGGGATTGAATACGGAGAATAAATACTTTGCTCAGCAGTATAATGGGTAAGATTTTTAAAACGACACTTGATCAAACAGTTGATAGTCACCTTCTCCTGTTGTATGCTAGGTGGTGTTGACCTGTTGATGGCTTTATTAATAAACTTGGGATATAGGTGTAAACCCCATGCAGATCTGGCTGCCTGAACAGAGAAAAAAAATTAAGCACATCCAGCCTTTATGCTATTTATTTACATCTGTTTTCCATTCAGCTCCTTCAACAAAATAGACTGCTCAATTTCTCTAATATTTAGGAACCAGATTCTCGATAGTATGACAAGTTGATATTGTGCAAATATTGCATCATTTGGAGGAAACATTCTGCTGAGGACAGTTGAAACTTCAGTACAAGCCATTTTCACTGAAATGGAAATCAATTTAGTGGAGATCACAGATGAATTGCTTTTTTCTCTATTCATCTAAAAGCTACATTTTGAACCCACATTATTTTTAAAATTAAACTGATAGTAAACAGTTATTGAAAAATGTTTATGAATACGAAGTAGAAGGCACCCAGATCGATAGACAAACATTTCATTTTCAGAAAGTTGAGCAAAAAGGGTTGCATTATCAAATTCAATAGAATCAAAAAAGACTAATTCTTCAGTCCTCCAGCACTTTTTAATATTTTGTTGCATATTTAAACAGTATACAAGTATTTTATCGTTAACATTATTTTCATACATTTCCTAGAGTATGGTTATTTTCAAAATTGGGCTCTTGCTTATATTATTTTAGAGTGAACTTAGAAGTGTTGCCAAAACGAGGAATGGAAACCAGGAATGAAAAATAGCTGGTTTTATTTCCTCTTTCACATTTGTAATTTTGATGCTGACAGAAGCACAATGCTATATACTAAGCACTATCTATGTTTCTAGCTAAAATGCATTTATCTGCTCTGTGACAAAATTACTGGTAAGGTAGATTTTGCTTATATAGAATTCATGTCTCTCATAAAAGAAAAATGCAAAATAAAACCCACATAACTTAATAATTAACTATCATAACAAGAAGCTTATCAACATGACATACTTGAACTATAAAACTTCAAAATGGTAGAATTCCTATAGCATTTTGATTATTCCATCCTTAGCTGTATTGTGTATTCAACTGATTTAGGGTATATATAGTTATCTATTTTGTAAATAGGAACATTACAGATAGTTATTCACCTGGAAAATAAAAACAAATCAAATTAAAATTATATTCTGTTCTGTCTAGTGAATTTACCAGCATTTGCAGATGTTTCAAAATACCCATATTTTAAGTTTCCTGGATCTTGCCTCACTCTTCATCAATACAGTCATTTTCCCACCCCCAATTATTGGAGCTTAATTTTGCTTTTTATTTTAATTCACACAGTTCAGAGAAAAATAAAAGTTAAAGTTACTGTACAAATGTACCTAAAGTGGCACTATTTTTGCATGCATGAAAGCTCAAAGCCTCAACAACTCCCATGAGCGATTACTCTTCTAACACTAATTAGATATTTGCTAATTAGTGTCTGATGTGTGAAATGAAAAACATTTTGAAGCTGAAATGGATAGGGTCTATAAAGATAGCAGCGCTATCCCAATTCCCTTTTTCTGTTATCATATTTCATAAATATTAATAAGATCACATGATACTACCTCTTCTATAAAATTATCTTTCTGAAAGAAGTCTATTGTTTGGTATAATAGGGCTGTGTCAATATTTTGCATTTAGTGTAAAGCACTCAATGGAGGGAAGTGTTTTCTCTCAATGTTAAAGAGATGTCACATTTCATGCATCATTTTTATGCTGCATTAACTGGTCCCTCTTTTTAATAGTTTATCTTTATTGCACTGAGACGAAGAATGCAAAACAGTATTGAATAATCCTTTACATTTCTGAATAATCTTGCTAAATTTATCTCATTTCAAATGTATCTGGAATAAAATATAAATGATGAAATAGTTTTTTTCTTAAGCAGATACTGAGAACATCAAATTAGTGTCTCTGCTCGTCATTTCCAGGAAATGTTTTGGAATGTTAGAATAGTTAAAATATAATAGTGTCTTGAAAAGTAACTTATAAATTTATACTACAGATGTTTGAACAATAGATCTATCTTTGATCATGCATAGAAAAATGTTCCAAACTGCCAGGGAGAGCTACCCATATCATTTAATGATACAAAACTATTTATCTATCAGAATATTAATATTTAGATCCAAGAATGAGTTTCAAAGAAAAAAAATCATTAAGGTGACACAGGTGAATAACTTCAGATGAGGAAGTTAATTCCGAACAGGAATACTGAAGTGCTGTTTTATTCTAACTGCTCACCTGTAAATACTGCCATATCACAAATGATATCTAATCATAAGATTGATACCAAAATTTTTAATGGTAGCTGAGCATGAATTGACAAAGGTGACATTGAAACATAATAATGACTAGATTATAACTTTCCTCAGGCTGACATTTTGTGATTATAATAATACCGATCAAGATGATTAAAACAATAATAAAAGGCAAGTTCTAAGAACCAGAATAAAACAGACACAGGCACGATAATATATGGCAAGTGAAGCTACAATTTTGCATTACACTTTTTCAATGAAATTTCTTCGTTTCAGCTTGAAGTTAGGCAGTTTATTAGTCCCAAAGGTGTTTCTGAAATAGATACCACCTTTTCTTACCAATAGAATATGCTTTTCATTTTTCACATACTCAACAGAAGAATAAGTTCTTCAATGTCTATTTATCCTGAGACAGTAATTTTTACTTCACATTAGTTTGATACCTTTATCTAACTTTCATAATTAAAGCATCACAGTATTATTCACACTGATATTCAGGGGCAAATTCTGATTTCACTTAAATTTGTTTGCTTACTGAGGTAAACATATTAATGTCAACTACAATAGCTATGCCCTCTACTTTTAATTACTGTTCCTTCCTTAACAAACATCATGGGTTATCTTCTAGAACATACTGAAATATTTTGCCATTTACAACCCTAAAGATCACTTCTGTAACAGACAGTGATAGGGATACAAAGGAAATCAATACAGTTTTGATTAAACCAACATAAAAGTGGTCCACTGAGGCGGACAGAAGTCTAAGACGGAAGATCACTACTTTTTCTGTGATTACACAGATAAGCAAGAACCAGTCGAGACAGATGTATATGACATGATACAGTACATCCATACACTTTTTTTTTTTTTTTGGATTTTGGTACACCAAACTGGAGAGTTTCAGTTTCAGTTTCAGATACTCCCTTACGCAGGGCTAACCTTCCTTAGCTTCTCCTTAGGAATCATTGTCCTTCCAAGCCCATGTCAGAAGTGACAGAAGTCACCAAAGGCAACTTCATTGTAAAGAGCATTTGCTGATCAACGCAATGCCCATTAGTTACTTTATTTCTAGATTCAAGACTTGTTTGGCTGGGGAAGACAGGGTTTGCACTCAGCTGCCAAATTAACCTGAGCTAAAATGCTTGCAAATAATTAAACTTTACATTGGCGAGTTCTGCACATATTAATCTAGTTGTGCTCTGCTGATATTGTGAAGGAGTGAAAAAGCCACTACTTGTTTGTTTCTTTGACCTGCAAAATAAATGATTGGTTAGAGTCAAACATCTCACAAATACAGTATTTATGGTGCATCTATTAGGAAGAAAAAAAGCAAGAAAATTTAGGTACTTAGACAAATATTTAAATTGCTAGGAAAAAAAGAGTGTAAGAGCCACTCAGCTTTAACAAGTTGCTGTGTTCAGGGAAGTACAAACTGATACCGAGCACGCCTATAATCCGGTTTTTCACTGCTCTGGATACAATGAGGATATATTTCCAACAAAATACAGAAACCGATTCTGGTTCAAACACATCACTTCTAAAACTGAAAGGAATCACTGGGCATTTTGAAGTATTATAAAATAATATAAAAAGTCTGTGCTAGCATATTTTTGATGAAAGTTTTGCCAATACATTTAGAGTTCAGTTAGGTTATGCAGCTGCCTCAGTGAGAAGTGAAGTCAAGAAAATGCGCTATCTGAGGTAAGCACAAGTTGCTATTTCTTGTAGAAATCATTATGGTCCTAAAAAGAGTGATCATATGCTCAATGCTAAAATTTACCTACTATATCATCAATTGAGTAGTAGCAACTGCTGTCCTGAAGCAGTCCGTAAGAAACATTTTTACCAGGGCTGATCAAGGGACAAATCAGATTTTCCTTCAAGCTACTTTTACTTATGTAAAAATAGGAGACGTCTTGGAAGGGCAGGAATGTTCAGAGAACACGTAGTTCAAGCAACAAGCTCTGTTTTTTTTAATAGGTAACTTCAAAGAAAACCTACATCATTGATGTGTAGAATATGCACCTTTGTGTTCTGTTTTTCATCAGTCTTACAACCTGTTAAAGATATTTCATTAATATATTAAAAATATTTAATATTCAGTATCTAATTCTTCTAATTTCAACTGCTTTCTTGACACTCTTACAGCGCAAATGTATGGGATTACAGTGTAGGGCTAATCAACCTTACTGTATGGCTTTAAAAAAATCCGCTAATTAAAATGAATCTTTGATAAGACTTACTTTGTGAGCCATCATCTATATGATTAGGAAAAGGTTTGTGTAGTAACTCAGAGCAGCTCACCACTTTCTGTGCTATTTCTGCCATTTCCTTGCAAAATACTGAATTAACTGAATCTTCTTATGCTTCACTTACCTAGCAGGGAATTTTTTCCTAAAGAACATAGAGAAAATCACAGAGGAAAAAAATTCCAGCCTTTACTTAAAATAAAAACAAATTATTAAAAGTGTTTCTGTTATGACCAAACAGTTACTCATTTCAATGTCTGGAGAAAGAGTAATAGCTTAAGTTTCAAGATAATGAAACTCACTTTCTATGAAAATGAAATGGTATTATGTTGTGTAATAAATCATTGTTTCTGCATTTTCTCTCTCTTTTACTAACTGAAATTTGACTTTCATTGGCAAAGTTTAATTACTGAACTTTTTATCTAAATAAAAAATGGAGGAGAAGAATTTGTCAGATGACTGATTTTATACAGCTGTCAAAGAATAACAGGAACACATTCTTAGTAGGTATTAAAAGTATTTAATAGCCTTGGATTCACGTAGCTGCAGATCTTTCTACACCTTGGTGGAAAGCTTGAAAACCCAATTGCATTTGCATGCTCTCCTAATGTTTCCTGGCACATGGAACCTGCTATTTCTTATCGAATGGATTTTGGTATTTCACACAATTCCATTGTACTTTGGAACTGTTCAAGTTTCTACATTCTCGTTTTTTTCAAATATTTCCAAGTGCATGAGCTTTTATTCCAAGAATGAAAGTCTTGCATGACTTTCATTTAATTTAATGAGCCAAACATTCTGCTTTAATGTTCCTCCTAATGGATCAAATGGAGAACGTGTTAAAAACCAACCAAACAAAAACCACACACAAAAATGCCCCCCCCCGCCCCCGCAACCCCCCAACAAAACCCAGCCAAACCTAAACCCCAAAAGACTCCTCAAATGACAGGTAAGAGCTGGTTGATAAGCTGTACAGTAGTATCACCAGCAAACCCCACAGCAAACATGCTCTCTTCCACTGGTCCTAAAAAAGTTTGTTGCAAACAGGTTCTGTGCTCAGGAAATTAAACAAATGTCTGTGTCCCCATTATGGCCACAGCTGTTTCTAAGACTGATCTCATGTAGTTTAACTCCATGGATCTGTGAGACTGTTCTATCGTATCATACTCATGTGGATGTTTAACAAAGGGTCAATGGCAGGAACTGTTATGGAGGAAAAGAGAAACTGAGTAAGAATCACATACATATCATATTTATATATACATGAGTGTTCAGAGTATAAAATAATAAAATATTTCAATGACATTCATTAGATAATAGGTATTGCTGTAAGGAGTTCAGAAGTTTTATTAAATAGTCTATTTAAGTACATATAAGATTCATGGTTTTCATATTTATTTTCAATTTTTTTGTTCTTTGGTTATCCTTTTATATACAGTAATATTTGCTAGATAATGTTAACCTACTGTGGGAGATTGAACTCCTGGGGAGGAGGAGGGGGGTAGCAGTATGAAAAAGTCCCGTCCAACGCACCGCATAGCTGTGCTGTCGGAGTGCCCGGGCAATAGGGCAGTTCAGTACTTGCTGAGTAACAGGAAACATGACAGCAAAGGAGATGGGGAGTTCAGTCCGTGCTCCTGCTTACACACGTGCCCAGCCCAAGAAACTGGGACGCCTGCAGAAACTGTAAGGTAGCTGCTGAACAACTAATGTTAATGTACTGTGAAACTCGTTGCCGCACTATCTCTGGGATAAAACGCCTGAACGCTGAAACCCACTTGATACGGAAACAATTGCAATCACAGTAATATTACAAAGAATAAAAATGGTAAACTGTATAAATCCTCATGCTACCACCAATAACTCTCTAAGGCTTATATTTTTCCACTTAATAATTTACATACTTATAGGGTTTTTTAGAGAGAGAGAGATATCTTTTGTAATTTGTTAAATATTCCTATGACATAATTGCTATCATGACTAGTAGAAAGAGAAGCTTGACTGGTTGCACCTAACTCCTAACCTAACAGTAAAATTCCCATGGTAATAAGTTGCAAGACAAAGGTTGGCCCCTAAACCAGCTGTGTAGACGTGGCTATAGATGGTAGCTACAAATGGTGCGAAGTTACGTATGGCAGCACTAGGATTATAAAATACAACCATATTGACACAATGTTTCTCGTAAGATGACTGATTTTCCTTTTGCAACTTCAATGTGATAGATTTTGAAAGAGCCACTCAGATGATCAATAGCAATTTTTCATCGCATTTTTGCTATTTCAAACTTATTTCTCCTTTGCTGTTTTTACATTCACTACACCCAAAGGATTAACATCAGCCTCCATTCACAAATTATTTGAGTTTAAGAAAACATATACATTCACTTTCCATCTCTGCAAAAATCTGTGAAAAATATTCTTATCACATTGTTTTTTTTCATACTATCATCGATGCTATCATCAGTATAAATAAATGCATGTAGGGAAGACAGAAGCAATGGACAATGCTATCAAAATCAGACAGCAGAGCTCTTGCTGACTTGTTTATCGGTGGAGCAGCGGATGCCAGTAAAAGAGGCGCTGCCAGTGCCTGTGAAGGCACCAGGCTTTATGCTAACCAGCAGCACGGGCCTCTGGCCGTGCCAGCCTTTCTCTGGACTCGTCCTGGCCTCGCTGGAGCTTTGCTTTTAGCTCTAACACTGATTCTTTAAATAACCAAGTGGCTATTGCCTAATTTCTTTTACTTTTCCTTAGCTTTGTATACTTGTGTGAAATAACCATAATTTTTAAAAAATTGTAATAACAAGTGGTTAGTCTGGGCAGCATTTAGTATTTCTGACCCTAGCGTAACGACATAGCATGCTGCAGCGCAGGCGTGACTGCAAAGAGAGGGCACAGGGTGACATGGGAAACCCCATCACTATAAACGCTCCAGGGGTCAGTTAAAGAAAAACAGACCTGGGAGGCAGGCAAAACTGTTTTTAGGGGTAACGAAGAAAGCAATGAACAAGTCTATACCGCATCTGAGACACTGCATATACAGTAAATTCAGAAGTTACACAGAGCTGCAGATCAGTGAAGAGGGAGCAAGGTGCAAAAGCATGTCAGAAAATTAACAGGAGCCCCAAGCGTTCCCTAGAGTGAGGAGGATGAAAAACCACTGACAGCAACATCATGCTCTTCCCAGCAAAAGAGAAAGACAAACCCCTCGCCAGCACTGCCATACCCCGCCTGCAACACCGACGACTCGCCAAAACCTCCCTCCAGGACTGCAGTCCGCAGCCGTGGGGCCCAGGGGCAGTGGACGTGTAGCATAACGTGAGAAAGGAAGGGGTAGTGTGTGCAACAATTTTAATTGTATTATTATTGAGACTTGTATTATTTAATGTTTTTTTATTGAGATTTTTCCTGTAATAGCTTTCTCCCCTCTGCCTTTCCTTCTTTTTCTGCAATAGCTACATCTGGCCTAACAGTAATTTTTTGATTAGCCTGTTATGATTTCAATTACATTTACAATAAATTCGTGACTTTACATACGCTTGTGTTTCTTTCTTGTCCATAACAAAGACTTGGGTGATAAAAACAAGGAGCTAACCCGCAGTTAAGGCTAGGTCCCCAGTTCCCCAGTGGAACTGTGAGCTTTAACAAAAACAGAAGATCCAAATCATCTTACGCTTCTGTAAGAGAAGGAGACAAAAGCAGAATGTATTCTTTTAATTATTCATGTTCAAAATCCATATAGATTTTGTTTTGAAAGGCTAACAGTGTGATTAAAGAACAGAAGGAAAACATATGTCTAAAGAAGCACTGTTAAAAAAATACTTTAGAAAAATGTTCCATTGCATAAAAAAATCTCTAACTTCAGGAGCTATTTAGCTAGATATTTGCGCACAACCAACAGGAAAAAATGACTGAGTCACTCCAAATGAGTGCGAATTGGCAGGTCTGCAGAGCTCAGCACTACCTCTGTTGCCAAGTGTCATGCTTCATACAGAAGACTCACGCATCAGGTGTCCATGTCACACTTTTATTTCACTCTGCATAAATCTCACACAGAGATATCTTGACAAGGTTTGTTTTATGCCAACACAAGTACTCCATAAGCATTGCTCTGATGGGAACTGGGAAGACCAAGAGCTGGCAGCTAGATCAGCTTAGGTGCAGTTTTGATTCCTGCATCAGATGCAGAAGTTACCCTGCAAACTATTGTGCCAGCCGTTGCTGGAGCGGAGCACTTACCCAGTAAGACGTTTGTGATGTCCTGAGAGCTCCGACAACCGCAGCGGTGATGGCTACACCCTGCTGCCCTGTGGCGGCGTGCTCCCCCGCCCCTGAAGCAGTAACCGTCAGTGGCGGTTGTGATGGCTGCACCCGGCTTCAGTTGGACTTTGGGGAGACGGATGGCAACACGGCAGCCAAGGGCTGTCTGGCGCAGTGACCCAGACGTCTTGCTGGCACGCAAATATGACCGTAAGTCAATCACCTTACTCCGCCAATAGTGGCCAGCCCAGGGCCCGCTGAGCCCTCCTGCACGGCAGCGGGCTGCCCGCCAGGATCTCCCCTTGAGTAGGGACACCGCTCAAGGTTACTCCTCGGGGTGGAGAGAATCCTTACCGCGTCAGGTACTCGGTAAGTGAATGGGCAATAAGCGCGCTGAAACTTTGTATTCTTAGCTAAGTGATATAAAGGACTGATTACGCGTATATAATTCTTTAGACATAAACCGTTGACCAAGTCTGAGACTAAGTCTGGATCCAGCTGCACCTAGACTCTTGAGAAGGAGTTTAGAACGCAAGGGGGTCCTCTCTGAACCTCATGACTCATCGGGAGGGTCTCCCTAACAGTTTTGTCTGACCCTGTCCTCTATACAGTAAATAATCAAGTGTACCGTGCCATCAAATCTTGTTAAACCACTGTCGCGTTTACCACTGAACTTCGTTAACTCATGTCTTATATCAATAAAATATATTGTTGCTTCTCTCTTGCGAGTGAAGTGAATCACTCTTTCTGCGACACGCACTAGCAAATCTAATACACATTGACCTTGGTAATACTTCTGCTTTTAGGCTCTGGAGAAAACTTCTTTGTTTTTGTCAAATGAATGATATAAATGAAACCTGTCATGTGGCAAACCACATTCAAACAGTATGTCAGGTAACTAGTATTTTGTGCTTTATTCTGTTTAGTGTTTTACGTTGACTCTTTTATACAACACTCACATGTTTTGTTTAATTCTGTCTGTATTTTATTCTATTTTGCCACATCTGATTAACCTCTATTTGCAACTCTTACTCTGCGTTAGCACACTGGCTCTATTCATACCTGTTTTGAGCTACATGGATAAATCATGTGCTTGGAGCACTGCCTCAGTAATCAGATTGTCTGCTGAGAGTGCAGTTCCACGCTGTAATTTTTGCTGGTGGTGAACCCAGTGTAAACAGATCCTGCCCTCCTCCTCTCGCACCCACTCATCCCTGCCCGGCCTGCCAGCTCTCCCCCGCTCAGCACACTCAGCTATTTATGCGGATGAAAGTGGCAGGAGAAGGGGAGACAACTGCAAACGTATTAGCGGAGGATCTGACTTAAACAGAGTAACTGCTCTAGCCTCAAAAAAAACCCCAAACAAACAAACAAAACCCCAAACAAAACCCCCACAAAGCAACCCAAACTGAGTGCCTTTCATCAACTGATCTGGAAATTTCACCTGTGCAATTCCACCTGCACAGCTACAGGAACTGTCACGGGGCAGGAGTGGGAAGCTGAGCAGAAACCAGGCAGGTGGCTCTTAAATCTGCCTTGCTGGAAGAGATCATTAGTGTAGACCTCTGCCCGGAGGGCAAGAAGGTGATGGGGGACAACATGCATCTTAGAAGGGAAAGGTCATGATCCTATACATTCCCCAAAGAAGATAATTATGCTAAAGATTTCTTCCTCTATAGAAAGGCAATTTCAACTTTGAGCTCAGTTTCCTTTGCATAGTTTGTTCAGTATATATCATGACATCCATCCATTATTTTACATTATGTTTGAGGAAATATGGGTACACTCTGCAGATTATGGAATCTTTGAAATATTCCACGGCAATTTTGCATTTTTATCAGGTTTTTTCTCTGTGTCTTGTCCATGAATATTAGCCATCTATTTTTTTAATAATTTTCAGAAATATATGCCATATAGGGAAGAAATCCATTCTAAGAATGAGGGGAAGCTAACTCCTCCACAGTCATCCAAGAGAATTGCTCTTCCATTTATAAAATCCCTGCAGTAGCTACTGAGTGATTCAGACCACAGAGCTAAGCCGACACCTGCTTTACAGGACTCGGGAACCCTCCGCATTAGCACCGCCAGATCTTTCACTTTAAGGTGATACTGGTTCTTCCTTTGCAGTTGCTGCCGCCCTCGATCTTCCCAGTGCTCTGATGCCACACACAATTTGGCTGCTGGCTTACCAAGAACAGTTCTTGTAATAAAATGTGTCCTGCAATCATTTCATTCAGAGAAGGAGGTTTCATCCTGGGAATAGCAGTTTTGAAAAAGAACAACATTTAGCAGGAAAAGAAAAATCGCTATTCCGTTATGTTATTTTATGAAAATTCCCTTGAAGAGTATATGGGGTAAGCAACTAAAGCACAATGTCTTTTTAAGCATTGGATTCCTTGCAAATTTTGTTCTCCAACAGACAGAATGTTAAATCTGCCTATGTTACATATCTCCTCCTCTTGCACATTTATTTCCTTACCTCATCTTTTCAACTCCTTTAAAGTATTTCACAACATCCCTGATTCTTGGACCAACTCAGACAGTGAACTCATTTCCCCATTAAAAATGAAATGCAATATCCCACACCTGAAACTTTACTAACCTGAAACAAGGTGAGCTGATTTAATTAGAGGAATGCAAGCTTCTTCATTAAGTATAATAATTCCTTTTTCGTTTTTAGTGACAGTTTCTTGACTTTAGTTTCAGCATGCGTCCTTTTTTATGTGACAGTGGAAAGCTGGAAGAAGAATCACTGGTACATTACTATAGTTTTGTTTACCCTGTGCGGTAAAACGTTCTTAGATAACACCTCTATTTGTCTGTGACACAGCAGGGAGTAAATGAAAATGTTTATTCTGACCCCTCAGCAGAAAGAACTCCCTTAATCCACTCACTGATGAGATAACACTGTAGGATTACAATAATCAACTTGCAGTATGTCCTCTATTAGGGCACTAAAGATACAGCGTTTCATATCCACTGGGAAATGATTCTTCGCTTATATAACAGTGACAGGCTTTCGCCCTTTGAGATCCCGTTTTTCACCCCATGCTGAGCCCTCAAACCGCTTCTGTATCAAATGGCTAATATTAAGCTAAATACTACAATTCTGAAAGCCTGCTACTAAAAGAAAAATTGTTTGCAATGCCCACTATTGATTTAAGTAATGGAATGATAAAGAGACAGATGTTAACAATATACTTAAGCTTCTAAGCATCCTCATAGGGGTAGAGTTACAATGAACTGCTTGTGAAGGGCTCTTATTTAAATGTAGATACAAACCTCAACCACTTCCTGCCCTAACAAATTTAAAAATTGCTAATACCGCGGGTAAAGCGATTGCTACCTGGATTCCACCACAGTTCAAGTCATGACCATTGCCTAATGTCATGCAGGAATTCTCCATTTGCTATAGAATTATTGAGTTTTGTCAAAATTCAAGTAATGAAACACAGGGAGGAGGGGAAGGAAGACGAGAGAATTCAGATAATTCATTCAAACCTGGATTTTTTCCATACGCTTTTCTAAAGGAAATTTTAAGTGTCAAAAATACATATCTTGTGCTCATTATTAAATGCTAAATACCACAGTGTTTTGAGCTGCCTTGTGGCCATTGTAAAGAAAACAGGTGTTCTGATAGATTATGAAGTGTGAGTCAGAGGATGTGCAGAACAGAATTTTAATGAGGCTGCGAGCACAGAAGTCTGACTAGCCTTTTGAACATGATGCTAAAACACTGAAAGTAGTCTTAAAAGAGACAAATAGCAGGAACACAACTAAAAAATCCTCATTAATGTACACCAAGTGAATGTGATATAGAAAGTCATTAAGTCAGGTTTTGTAAGGCAGCGGTGGAGCTGATTACCGCCAGGTCTGTGCTAGGGGAATCAGATGCTCCAGACAAGCCCCTCTGAGGTGGGGTTGGCTGGTTCAAAGGGGGATTCATCATTTTCGCCTTTGGTCTGGCCGACTCCTGCTGCTAAAACATGCAAATTGCTTAATGATTTGCTCGGCTATGTGAAGGTCCAGTCTGAGGTTACAGTAACAATAGCAGAAGAATCTTCACTGAGCACCTAATCCAGCCTCCGCTCCCCACTCTCTCCTGTACCTGCAGCAGATGGCACAGAGCCTCTGCGTGGGCTCGCTGATGCGAGCTCTGGGACCTTCCCAAAACAGGAGCTAACAGCATCCTTATCACATCAGATAACCATTCAAATCACTCCTATCATTACATTCACACAGAGCCTCTCCAACAGTTTTAAAAGATTATAACCAAAGACATTCTCTGATTGACATTTAGGAATAAAGTAATTTTTAAAAAACTCAGTAATTCTTGCAAGCCTGGTATCTCAGGAAAGTTTTTTCTGACTGATAACAAAATTGCTGGCTGAAAACCAAACACAGGCATTACTAAAAGGAGTACATCTGGGTGGGTGTGAATGAAAAGGGCTGAAAAGCGGTTTTCCAAATGGACACCACACCAATTGCCCTTTAGATAGTTTTACTCACGTGATTAAACTAAAGGAAAGGATGGAAGAAAAAAAATCACATCTCTGTGCACAGTTTACATGAGCAATTGCACATGTACTCAGTTTTGTGAAAGCGTTTGTTTTGATAACTGTGAGCTCGAAGTTAAGTATGAATGTAAATACAGGAGTGGATCTTTTAATAATAGTAAGAGGACGGCATCAGATATAAATCCATGTGCAAAATATAGAGAAAAAATATTTTGAGCAAAAATATGACATCCGCTTTATATGAATTAACTATGTTAGTATAATTCCATTAGACTGTTAATTAGCCACACACTTCATTAAGGTTATTCTCTTCCTACAAATTTCTGTCAAGCACATACTATCAGTATCAGTACTGTGTTTCTGCGCTATCTAGTCCATGCTTTGCAAAGCACACAAGTTGTTAAGTGTATGCATTTTTTGCCTCCCACACACTCTTGGACATATGCTGTTTACTTTTTAAACTCCAAAAAGTGAGCATAGAAAATTACTTCTACCCAGAGAGGATTTCTTTAGCTCAGCCTTAGAAGCGACATCCACTTGGGTTTCTGACGTTGGAAGCTAATGAGAAATGATATAGCATTAACAGTAAAGGGAGGGAGCTATTCATTACTGCAAGACCTACATTAAAAAAATTCAGGTATAGGAGTCAGAACACGAAAAAGAGCAGCAGTCTCCCTTCACAAAGTTCATTATAACAGCAATGGACAATCTCTTCTGACGACACTGGAAACATGATTTGTAACACAGAATGAGGATCCACAGTCTCGAATACAAATGCAGACAGTCCGATCAGCTGGGCCGTACCAGTTTTCAATAGAGAGGGACAAGGTTTTGACTATTTTCCTGAAGCAGAGAAGGTAAAATGGCCAAGCAATGGGGATACCCCAGAAAAGGTTCGGAAAGTGCAGGTGAGAACTTTCAGGAAGCCTGAATAAGAGACACCCTTGGGAAAACCAGGCTGCCAGCCTGCTGCCAGCTTCACTGCCTCGGCTGGCCGTCACCTTCAAGAGAGCTAGGAAGTGTAAAATCCAGAATGCCAGGACAAGGTTCGAAACCCAAAATGTCAAAAGTTGCTTGGAAAATGTGGTCACATGTTATTTGGTGGGGGATGACTGTGCTCTTCTGGTGTCCTTATGGACATGTAGATGTGTAAAAGAGTGTGTGTGTGTATGTATTTGTACATGAGAATATATATCCTATGTATGTGAGAATATATATTCTATGGTTATAGAAATGACAGCTTCAGCTTCCACACAGAATATCCTCTAGCAGGGGTAAACCTGGAGTGCATCTCTCAACAGCAGAACTAAAAGATAGGGCAGGTGCATACCGAGTACTCCTAGGAGCGGTTTAATCCTTTCATTAAGCCTTTAACCTTCATACTGTATACTTTGTGTTATTTGCTGTCAGAGTTGTTTTAGTTCTGTTGTTCTTCCGGATAGATTTACATATTTTTAGAACTATGTCAAATTAAATTTCTCTATATTTAGATAATCTTATAAAAACTTTGAGAATGTTTCCTATTCACTTTCATTCTTCTCCCTGCCATTATAGCTTTGAAAAAAATAGATGGTAAAGCCTAATTAAGAAAATCCTGAAGGTGAAAAAAGTGCATTAAAGAAAGAAAACAAGTAATTGCATGAGAAAATATGTTGAAATTCCAGTTTGTATCCTAGTAAGCAGAGGAAGGACCTACAACTAAAATGTATGCACCTCAGTAAGTACAAATATAATGAAACTACACCGACTTATACTGAACTGCCAGCCCCCACATAAAATGCCTCTATTATAGCTTAACACATATACGTGTAGGTGGTGGGAAAGGTGACTGTGAGTTTCGTTTTCCTTGGCCATATACTCTGGTGTTTCTTTAAAAGAAAAAAAACACAAGAAGAAACTGGAAAAACAAGAGTACATTGGGATGAATACCTCTAAATTATTACACGCACCCACCTCTCCCAATGACATTCAAAACAATTCATGATGCATAAAGCCTGTGACCCGAACACTTTCTGCACTAAAAATACCATTTATATGACTTATTTGCAATGCTCATGAACAATACAACACATACAGTGCGTACATCTGTATCACAAGTATTCAATCTATAAACTGCCAAGCACCTTTAGCTAATTCTTCAGTGCTCCCGATTTCCTGCTTCAGTCAACTGAAGATCAGTGGTGCCAAGGATATTCATTCAGCCATGAACACAAGACCATCTCTGAGCACTTTACAGAATTTTTCTCTTAAGAAGCTTTTTAATGTATAGTTAGGGATTTCCGCACCAAGTGGATACTTGTTAGCACTTTACAATCTAGTGCAAAACGTATGTTCTAAGAAGATATCAAAGAATAGCTTGAATGGGTATTTTGGTCACCTCAACAACAGTTCCTATCTGGATATTCCTGTGGATACCGGACATTTTCAAGGCGTCTATCTACATACACCCAGCCAGAAAACACGAGCATTAGAATTGTATCTTATTTTGATGAAAATAAAAAAAGCTTCATAGATATCTTTGTATCACGGGCTTTATTTTCACTAGGATTTTTTATTTCAATTTGTAAAATGAATTATACAAATTGAGATTTTACAAGCTTTCTTTAGAAGAATAAATGTCTCTGCTTCCAAACCTGTTTCACCTAACTCCCTGTTCTCTCAAAATCTCTCAGAAGCTCTATTAGTATAATCCAGCTACAGTGTGTGGCCATTGCCATTAAGAACAGATATTATTGTTTCAGTTGTCAACAGATGGCTTTCATGCATACTTTTTTCCAGCCTCACATTCAAATGCAAACCTGCTCTAACAACAACTTCTTCCACGTTTCTGTTTTTCAGAGTCAAGGCGAATCAAAGGAAAGGAGGCCCTAACACCAGCTTAATGAAAAATGCGTATTTGATTACTGATCAAATTCTTACTGATTTCAGCAGCAAAAGTTACCAGTAGTAAAGCCCAGGCTCAGCGCAAGTAAACGTTCTGAAGTTTTAGCATTAGTGTGCTATAGATACCGTTTAAGTTACATTTTAAAGTAACTCTATTGTAAGTGTTGCATATTAATCACTTGCCTACAGAGAGTAGGTAGGAGTTTGACAGTGTTGCCAAAGAAATGTCAGTAAATGAAAACTAAGTGCCTAAATTTTCGGTTGGAGAACAATAACCCTGCTAATTATTGCACCTAAGTTATAGCTTTTGTGTGGTAAACACCTAATAATCAGCAACTGAAAGTTAACCCTTTAGGTCTGAGAACAAAACATCTAAAATATTGAAATGAGAATACTAGTGCAATGGCCCTTTAAAATTAAAATGCATGAAGTTTAATAGTTTACACTCTGCCAATTCCCTAATTCAGTTCAGAATGCTCAGATTTTCAAGGAAATAAGCTTGTTACAGCATTTCCATTTCATTCCATAATGTCTTCCATAGCATGTAAAAGAATAATCAAAGCAAAAGGACCATATACATTTGATTTTTTTTTTTTTTAAGTTGATTCCTTGGCAATAGCCAGTGCATGAGCGTGCCTATAAATCAATTACTTCGAAGACTTATTCCAGGCAACTAACTAAAGAGAAATGTTTAATTGTCCCAAAGGAATCTTTAGCTTTTCTTCCCTTCCTCACTATGATAAAACTGAAAATTGCACAAATACACACATAATTTCCAATATCAAATTTATCAGTTGCTGGTCTTGTAAAAAACAGTATACCGCAAGCCAGAGAGATCAATTTACAATTGATATCAGAACTGTAGTGTCTTGCCTTCATCCACACAAAGTAAGGTCCTGCCAGCCCAGCTCCCAGAGCTCCAGCTGGGAAACGGGAACCCCACAAATCTCTCCTTGGACCACACAGAGGCACAGCATAGCGTCACCTGGCCGTGCAGGACATTTTGTCTGGATTTCAACGATTTAGAAAAAGAGGCAGAGGCAACAGAGTCATTGACATTGCTGTAATAATGGCTACAGACTAGTAAGCATACAAGGTTCCCTATTCTAGTCACTAATGCAGTAAATGGTCCACCAAACTTTGTCCTTAAAGGAAGGAAAACATTAGATGTAAAACAGTAAGATGTAAAAACCACCCCTCTTTTTTTTTGCAGAGATTTCATTTACAAATAACTTTCAGAGGATTTCCATATTTGAAGGACAGCAAAAAATGGTACAGTAGGAAACAGCTGTAACACAGCTTGTTAGATGTATTCATTTTTGTTTTCTGAGCATCATTCCAGTGGCACAAATGATATTTCCCACATGCCCTCAGTCTACAAAAATGATGATGGAAGCTTCATAAATTACTGATGCATTGCTTAGACATACTTTACAAAATTAATAAATTCTTCATGAAGCAATGGAATGACGTGAGAGCTTCCAATGGAGATTGTACGTAGGTCTTCCTTGGGTAGCTGTTAAAAAGAAAAGCCCCTTTAGAATCTAGATTAAGATGGACCAGCTTCACGATTAGAGAGAGCACTCACACAGCAATGAAATTAGGAACAACTTCATTATTTTTCAGCACTCTAAAAAGAAGTATGCACGAAAGACTAATAAAACTTACACGGCAAGAATGTAAAAGAAAGAGGAGAATGCAAGACTGCAATGGGTAAAGACAGGACTTGGCTGTGAATGCTGGTGTACAGTAGCACAGACTGCTGTGTACAACTAGCATCTAGTAAAAATAGGCCTCTCTTTACCTTCTATCATCTCCTGGAAAACTGTCAATTGAGAAAGTAACTGACTTTACAGTACATTAATTAGTGCATGTTGCGTATTTAGCGACAACTTCAAGTTCTCACTTGGGTTACAAAAAATCCACAGGGTCTGTAAAGCATATACTAACATGTGCTCTAATCTATTTCCATTGAATGTACAATTTTTCAGCCCTAGAAAACTCTGAAAAGCAGCACACGACAACAAACTCAGAGAGATACATATTAAATAAATATTAAAATGTTTTCAAATTATTTATAGGAAGATCAGCTCTGCCTTCTCTCAATGGATGCTAGCATTTAAGGAGTTCATATTTTCTTTCTTCTCCTAAATGTCAGATGTTTCCTGCTTCTTATTTTCACCTAAATATGCAGGACAAACCTAAACCTGCTGCTCAGATAATCCCGCATGGCTAATACACACAAACTGAAAACAGTATATGCTTTTCTGGAGTGGGTTTAGAAACAATGTGCCATTTTCAAATAAAAATCATACAACAAGCTTTTCTCTTATGCCAGGGCAAAATAGGAAATGAAACGGTAGCCAAGGTAACTATATCCAAATACCCATAAACTGTATCATGAAAGCTGATGTTCTTCAGCCTAACGTTAGGCAGTCAGGATTGCCGTGCGCTGAAGATGCTGCTGAGCCACCACCGTTCAGGAGCAATGCCAGGCAGCTTGCACGGAGACACGTAGCTGGAAAATTCTTTGGGACAGCAGGACAGAGATAGAGTGAGACAGAGATACCGAGTGCTCTGATCCAGCAAGGTGTGTAAGCGTGTGCTTAACTTTCAGCCTGTACAATGGGCTACAAAGGGGCTGTAGAAACGCTTGAATAAAATGTATGCTTAATTGCTTTGCTAGACTTGAGGCCTGATTATAAAAGCATCTGGCAACCCTACTGCAAACACGATTTGTATGTGACTACACGCAGTGGAGCTAAGCAAGTCTGCCGAAGACTGTAAATGTTTTCAGGGTAAGGGCCTCATTTGTTTGTCACAGTCTTTTCCTTGCTACTGGCTTATATTAGCATCAGTCAGAAAATCTTAAAAATCAAACAGAAATATGGTGCTTTGTTTCCAAAGGTATCATCATACACATATTACCATCACTCGTGCTGCAACTGGCTTATACCCACGATAGCCTCTATTATTTTTTTTTGCTGCAATTATTGTCATCATTCCTGCAATGCCATAAATAGGCCTTGCACTTAAAATATTAGTTTCTTTCTCAGGTTTCTTGGATGTAGAATTGCAGTATTGAGCTGTTTATGGTTACTAGATGCTATGAATTCCTCTGTCATTTCTAGGAACCATTTCTTTTAACTACCTATCCAGCTCTACCTTAAAATGAACAGATCCACATAGGAGAATTTAATTCCTTAAAACATGCAGTGGGTAGCAGAGACTGTTTAGAATATGAGGGAGATCATATTTGTAAACCTGCCCATAAGCTTGGGATAAATGCATATTTTTAAAGACTACTGAAATGGAAGTACTTTAGATGATGGGATTGAGGAATGAATCCACTGAGGAAGGAGATGTGCTTATGATTAAAAAAAAAAGTTGTTTGAAAGTTTGCAGACTGGAAAAAAGCATTAAACCCAACACTTTTCATAAACAACCAAGTACTTTTTATTTATAGAAGTATTTGGAGTTCATTATTTCTGAACTACTTATTTCACGACTAAATTAATACATCATTCAAGCCACTACAAATAAAAATCACGTGCAGAATATATGCTTGGCATATCAAAGTTATTCAGGAGAGTGACAAATTATATTTTTTAATTATTGTTGGTGGTCTAAAACTAGAGAAGCCTTGTGCAACTTCCTTTGATCGATATTCTGAGTTGACACAAAGATCAAGGTTAAAATGTGGTCATCACATCTTAATGAGGACCTTGCAAGCAGAGGAACCCCATATGAACTGATACCTGAGTCTAGCTGCATATTATCAAAATTTTTTCTCTAAACAGAAGGAAATCTGGAGTTCAAATACCTTTACAACCATAACAAGAATTGGTAGTCTTCAGCAGAAGGCTTTAGTGAAGGAATCAGCTGATTTTTTTTTTTTAAATGATTCTCCACCAATATTAATGACAAAAAGTTTGGTGTCAGCAAAGACATAGGTCTGAGAAAGAGAGAAAGGAGGGGAGGAGCTCACTCTGCCCGTGCCAGTCACCCCATAACAGCAGTGGTACAAGGCTTTGCCAACATCTTGCTTCTTTTCAAAGAAATGACTAATGTGTGAAATCCCATATTGTATCTACAAAGCCAGTATGTTGCCCATACATAGCAGGCAACACCTATCCACAGTATAATCACACACAAACAAGGACCTCACAATAGTTCTCAATCCATGCACTGCAAAAACCCGACCTCCTTATCCTTATCTACCCTACCCATAGAGGAGTCTGGCAACAGTGAGAGAGAGATGATTTCCTTATCCAAGTGGAAGACTTTCCAACTGAACAAAGAGGCTGTACTTCCATGGATTGTTAGGATTAATGGTCTAGTTTATTGTTTTGTTTTGAAGAAGGAGCTCTGTAGGTTTTCTAATAGTCTTGTGCCCTGAGTGCTTACAAACTTAAGGATGTGCAATATGCCTCTGGAGTCACCCAGGGGAACCCGTTCAGTAATGGTTTATGGAATACATTGATGGCAAAGCCAGCACCACTCTGTAGCACGTACATTTAAAAAAACACATATGAAAAAAATCTAAGAATGGCCTGGCCAGTCCTACTGGGTATAAGATACTAGGGTACATGTCAGAGCTTCATGCTCCTATGCCACAGAAAGACCTTACGCTGGCCAACATGAAGTTTGGAGACATACCAAAGGACTCATTATTTGTGTCAATTCAAGAAGGTCATATCGAGACTGTAAGAAAACACATAGCACAATTCCACACCGACAGAAAAAATGAGCCAGTCTGCTTCCTTGAAGGTCCCAGTACATCACATCCTATGCAACACAGAATTCTTTTTTCCTGCTGCAAATATTCAATCCAATAGCATGTTTTGGTTTCGAGACAAAAAAGCACAGCCAACAAGATCATCTTGAACTGTTTGACAGTTTTTTTTCTCTTCTGAAAGCCTCAGATTGTGACCATCTATCAAGCCATCCTTTCTAATTTAATTGGGTTGTAGTTTACACTCATAACCAAACAATAAAGTTAGAGTAATGAGTTTCAATCACAGGACTCCAGCAAAGAGTTTAATTTATACAGATAATTAAAATCACCATCTTACTGTCCTTTCCTTGTTCTTGGTACTGTACTAGAAACTGTAGATAGTGGAACATTATCACCAGTGATCTTTTCATAGTATTAGAAACTTCTTCAGAGATGAGTAGCAATTTTCCTACTTGAAAGCAGTATTTGGCTTCACTACACTGAAATGAAATGAGCAGAGCACAATCCCAACTTCTTTTACTTATCCCATTTTTTTAAAGATCCAATAATACCTTTTCAAATGGCTTCTAGCAACTTGCTATGTTTTAATAGCATTTTAGTTGTATTAATAATTAGGTAGTCATTTTAAATGTAATAAACCCCATGTACATCTTCTGACTGGTGCAGGCCCAAACTTAAACAAGTTTAACTTGGCATTCATTATTTTACTTAATTTAGAATCAAGAGCATGTACAACTTTCAAAATGCTAATTAGAAATGTGAAAATAAAACGGTTTCAAAGAGTAACATTTTGCACGATTTCTGAATTAACCTAAGCCAATCGCTTCTTCCTCCTAAGAATTAAACAAGAATTCAATTAGGCAAAGCCATTAAACTGGCAGCTTTAAGAGCAACTCTTCTTTTTGCATTCAAATACAAACACTTATCTTAATACCAAAGCTAGGCATTGTTAAAATCCCTTGTATTCAAGAGAATCCTTGACTCTTGTCATATGAAGCAATTTTGATATCCGGAAATCAGTTGCTTGATTATTTTTGTTTATTTATTTATTTTCCAAACTAAATTACTATTCGCCAAAACACTTCAGATTAGAAAACAGCTTTATTATGAAATGGTTCAGACTTCTTGCAATCCACAGTTCATGTAAAATGTCAGATTTACATACTTAAAGTAATCGGAGTAACCAGTACCAGAAGAACCTGGACAGAGGATGCAGGTGGGATCAGTAAGGACTTTCCAAAACAAAACACTTGCAAAAATTGCATTTAAATAAGGACTGGGAAACACTGACTGCCCATATTATTCTGGGATCCCACGCTCTCACAAAGCTTTGCATGTACTTCATATTGTCACATGTGTAAGAGCTGGGCTGGAAAAATGGTAACTTGAATTTGTAGGTAGTGTGTGAGGATGAGAAGAATTACAGGCACTACTCTGCTTTACATGTCAATAAAAATATCAAATCATTAGTACATTATCAGTTGCTTCAATTGCTATTCACGTTCATCAGGGTATTTTCTTAGGACCAAGTAACATTAGAACCTGCTCACTGTACAAAGGAGAGACGTCCTTAAAAGAAAAGGCAAATAACCACCTGTTGCCCCTTCTTTGCTAAGTGACACTCACTGCAGAAGAACACACAATGTTTGTATGTACAGAAAACGAAATTAAAAAGCAGCATAACAAGCAACTGCTGGTACCTCCCTATACCAGGACACCTAAATGTCCATCACAGCACTTCTGGAGTCACGTTGCTACTGGGGGAAGAAGCACAGCACATGAGAGGAAGAAGAGCGTGACACAGCACTGGTCTCCATGCTCCTTTTCTGAGAAAAGGCAGAGGTTTATTTAAGAGGGAAATAGCCATGAAAGGTCAAAGGAGAGAAACCCTGAAAAGTAGCAGCGTTAAGAGGCCAAGGCAAGGCTAGAAGGAAGCCAAGATAATGAGGGCAGGAAAGGAGCCAGCTAGAACTGACAGTCAATTAGCCGCAGGGCGGAGAGAGCCTCGTCAAAGCCTCAGACACACTCCTTCAGTGGCAAAAGCTCCCTGTTTTGGCTACCTTTTCAGCTGCTCCAGACAACGGGGTTTCCTCATGCCGCATGAGAAATGGGAGCAAGAAGGTGTCACACTGGCCCGCCAATTCTTCCTTCTAGGAAGAATCTTTGCTTATTAATAGATAATTAACACCACCTGCTTATTTCCCTCCAGGCAAGGGAAAGGAGCACCTTGCAGATGAGACCACTCGTTGCTCTTCTCTTCCCCTCTTCCCCGTGCACACGCAACTCTCGAACATGACCTCTGGTACCAATCACTCATGAAGAAAAGTAAAATACTTACATCGCCCAATTTCCCTGCGTGAGCAAGTGTGGTGACTGCATTTCCCTGGATAAGCAAGGGTTTGTTTTTCTCACTCTTGCATTGTTTTGTTCTACAGTGTTTTGCTTTTCAATAAGACTAGATGCTAGCATTGTTGCAACAGGTTAATTATATGCTATTTTAATAAGCATCTTGGTTTAACCTCTGCTTGTATGAGATTAAACTCTCAACCTCACCTCTGCATTTTTTTTTTCATCAGGGAAATACCAGACTGCCTGTGGTAGTCACGAATTTTGCTTAACAGTTGTGATAGTTTTTCCAATACATCTTAATTTATTATTAACTATTAGTGCAAGTGTTCTGCATGCAGTATCTGCAAAGCTCTTAGTGGTTATCCCAGCCCTCAAAAGTTTGATGCGAGGAATTCCCCTTGCACAGGCTGCTAGTCAGAAACCGCCGGCTCTGCACAGAGCACACCGAAGTAACCAGGAGGCGACACTGAGGCGCGTCGAGATCCCATCGTCTCTTATGGAAGAGCTTGTGGCCAAGTCACCCAGCTCCGCTCCTCCCTCATGTTGCTGAAGCATGTGGTGAAGGTGTCCGTGCTCAGGTTACAGCACTGAGGCACTTCTGCCACATTGCGGATCTTTGCGTAAATGAAGAGTCAGTGACAGCCTCCCCAACCCCCTCCCCACCCACCCTTTGGGGATGAGGGTGTCAGGGAGGGGACATGGGCGGCACCATTCAGCCCAGAGGGACAGACATGCCTCTTGGCCCAGGGATTCTTCACCCGTCTTTGATTTTGCAAAAACAAAGCATCATGTTCAATAGACATGCAGAAAATAAATCACTTGTAAGTAAGGGTTGAGAAGTTTACAGATTTATCAAAATCACAATTTCAGCGACTCCTAGCAGAGTTTCTTCTGACAAGTAGCTGATGCCTCCTCAGACAGCCAGCGGTGTACTCACGGCAGCCACCAAACTCCGAGGCGGGTGTTGCCCTGTGCCCCCCTGTAGGCCTTCCCCACCCGCTTGTCAAGCAGGAGATGAGAAAAACTCAACTGCTTTTTCCTCTTGGCTCTTCAACCTTACATTTTCATATCACGAGTTCAAGGACTCTTTCCAGTAGAAACTATTGATCAAATGACAAGTAAAACAGTCCAGCAAAGAGAACCCACGCTTGTGTTTAAAAACTTTTCTCCATTTCGTGACTTGCTTAGGCTTTGCTGGCCCAGTCATCGTCTCCCCCACAGCTGCAGGGTTTTGGTTGTTGGTGGAACCACAACCGTATGAACATAGAAATGGCCATACCACATCCAACCCCACACCCCAGTACGTACTGGGTTTTCCAATCCACACAGTTGTGGGAAGAAATAAGGAAGTGGAATTCTGTTAAACAAAACAACCGAGCGGGAAAGGAAACCCAAAGACAATTCTTTCTGATCAAAAGCATGGACATGGAAGAAAAAGAAAATCTTGATTTTAATCAGAGACTGGGGCGGGGGTGTCCCGGATTTGTCTAACTTCAGTATTTCTACAATCCTGTGCTGTACTGGATCCCTTAGTCACTGCTTCTCACTGGCAGGTTAAAGAAGTATTTTCTCCTGCAGGATGCACATGATTTTTCATACTACGGTTTTAAGATAATCTTCATATTCAGGAAACAAAAAAAAGGAATATCAATGTTGTCTAGTATTTAGATTCTGCATATCTAAGCAGCCACGATGAATTAATCACAGCAACAATGAACTGCAGAAAAAAGATTTAAGAAATACATCGAACTTTCAAATTTTAAACTGAAGCAAAGTAAACCCCTCAAGTTATACAGTACAATTACCGTAACACTGTTTTGGCTGTGCACAGTCAGTTAAATAAGATTAATTTAGCAACTTTTAAATATCAATAAGTAATAAACATCTTCATGTGTAGGCCATGCTCGCTCATTCATGTGCTCTGGAGTGTATTCAAAAATTATTTCTTCAATTAGCTAGACATAGTGTCTAACGAAGGACCTGCTTCTCATTAAGGATTATTTAATCACATGTGGAGATTGGAAGGCAGTTTCATCAGCTATTTTTGAGTTCTTGATTAATTTAAGAGACGCTTAAAAATGTTTTTCAAATGTATTTTCACCATTTGCTCTATCCCAATCCATTTTTCTACTACCATCAAGCATAGGAAACGTTGTCAGAGATGTGCCAACAGGCCTCCACATACAGTATTCACTACTCTGAAGCCTGCGACAGGAAAAGGGAAAAAATAACAGTCCTTACAAAATTACAGAAAAAAAAAAGCAAGATACAATCCTGCGGCACAATTCCACTTTGTCTTATAATAGCTTGTTGGGTTTTTTTTAAATCTGTAAACCTCTACTAGTATTATACTTTATTAGGATTTTGCAACTTAAATCAACACCTTCTAGAAACAAGAACAGTAGCAATATTTTTAGTTTTACTTGCAACTCATTATTACCTTCGTTCCCACCTATGAAAGATTATATTACAGTAGGTAAGCTGATACTTTTTCAATCATCTGTCCTGAAATCCATACAGAAATGCATTACACAACAAAGAGGTCTCATAAAATACTCCTTTCATTCTAGACAATACAGACAATGAAGGAGAGATGAAATTTGTAGCTTACGTAGTGGAGTAAGATAAATAAAGCAGTAGATGTTAACATATTAACAACAACTTAATCTCTTGAAAATGAGAAGCAGAAATGAAATCAGAAAAAAATATGCCTGACAGCTATGGTTACAAGTGACACACACAAATCTTGTTTATTGTTCTCTTTCCTTGTGAGCCGGTATTTTATGTATCCCACTACTTGGGAGTTGTTTATGAAAGCAATGCTGGGGTCAAAGATTTTCTTACAACTATTCCTCTGTTTTAATTCCCACAAGAAATGCAGAAATAGGTCACACCAGCTCGCACACCACTCTGTCTAGCTAATTTAGTATGCTAACTTCTATTAGCAGTACACTAATTTCGCCTATAGTGCATCACAAGCTGCTGACACTTTCATACATACAAATAATTGCTTTTAAAGAAAGTATTACTTCATCAGTACTAAGTTATGGAGTACTAAGTAATTCGTGAGAAGCTCATCTGAGAAGTCTACCACATGGCAGGGTTTCCCATTCATTTAAATAAAAACACCTGAAAGGAAAAGTATCACATTCTAAGTGTTCCTCTTCCCTCTACTATTATTTCCATATATCATCATGAATACTGAATGAGCTTTAGCAAATACAGAGACTGACAAACAGCATTGCTTTTGGTGAGATAAATCCTTCCTTGAACAGCCTCATAACCACATTCCTTTTCCGCCTTATCTCCTAGCTCTATTCTGCGCCTATTCAGATCACTATTTTCTCTGCCAATTTTCTAAATCCTTTGCCTTTCTCAATTCACGTTCTTCACTTTCACTTTATTCCCATTACCACTCCTGCTTGTCCATATTTTAGCTTTATTTCTTAGATAGGAGAGTGTGTTACCACACGTAAGAAAAGGGTAACTGTTATGAATAACAAATACTAGAAATCAGTGCTCTGTACCTGATG
The DNA here is from genome assembly GCF_000690835.1 of Fulmarus glacialis. Classification (NCBI taxonomy): domain Eukaryota; kingdom Metazoa; phylum Chordata; class Aves; order Procellariiformes; family Procellariidae; genus Fulmarus; species Fulmarus glacialis. The sequence goes on from NW_009212236.1 coordinate 36,647, forward strand.
CTCCATTTGTAACATACCTGTCATACACACATCATTTCTGACCTTGGGCATGAGACATTAAAATAAATTCACCAACATCAGGGATTTTCCAGGTTCCACACTTCCCATAACTAGACAGCAATGTCATTAACAATAGCACGTTTTCTGTGACATTTTTGCCCGAGTCCTTTTTCCCTGAACTGGTAACAAGAACAGAAAACACATTATATGGACTATACACTTAAGTGATTTGTAATGGATTCATTTCACATCAAGACGTGGTAAGTAACACCATCCAGCATGCAAAGTCAGTGTCGCAGAGTTTGTGATTAAATGTGAACTGTAACTGCACCAAAGGCAGGTACGATACCCAGGAAAACTGACTGGGCTCTCCCAGTGCCCCCCACTGACGGCCCACACTGATCAGCTTCCATAATGGCCCTGAGCGGCAAAAACCCAAGGACATTTAGTTACAAAAAAGCACGGTTGTGACGTGGTTAAACTATCCCGATTCCTCCTGGAGAGTAAAGAATCCATCTTCAAGAGCATGGCCTTGGACAGGCCAGAGGGACTGGGAAAGCTTGTGGGATGGGTGCAGCAGCTGTAATATACTCAGTGTACTCAAAACTAAAAAAACACCCCCAAAACCAACCAGCTGTTTGTAAAAGGAGGTCTTACTCCACTTCGTTTTGAAATTTGTTTCTTTGACTTCTCTTGGTAAAGGAAATTAAGTTGTCTCTCAAATTGGGAAGCGTGTACAGGGTTAAGTCCCATGCAAATCTGTTCTCTTTGCCTCTGAAAACTTGTAAGAGTCTAAAGAAACAGAAGACGCTTCAGGATCTCTGGTGGTATGATTCCCCAGCTCAGTCTTTACAGATGACAGAAAATGCCCAGCGTTGTTATTTTTATATGATGGAAGAGCCTTTTAAAAGGTAAAATTAAGACACATGACTAGGAATTGCAAAGCTACAAAAAGCCTTACGGTGTAGGAAAAAAAAAAAAAAAAAAGAAAAAAAAAGTACAAACCAAGGAAGGTATCTGCAAGGACAACAAAAATCTGAACGAAAGAAATACAGAACTAGTACCCATAAAAAAATTACTAGAAATGCAGAGGCATCTCAGATAAAAAGTTTTGTTCATCAAGATGATGGAGAAGCACCTAGAAAAGTAATGATGTTAAACTAAAATTGATAGAATAGGGCAGCTCTCACTAGGTACACACCAATTAGCATATTATAATGGTAAGGTAAAAGAACTGAAATGTTTCCAGTTGATTTGGTTTCTGATTTATTTTATTGTTGATTATTTAATCCTTCTTTTTCTTGCTTTCCCACTAACAAAACCGAGATAAGAGAATTGCAGAACCACTCGGGTTAGAAAGGACCTCCAGAGATTATCTACTCTGAGCTGCTGCTCAGGTCAGGTTGAACACAGACTGGGGACCAGGCTGCCCAGGGCTTCCTCCAGCTGCTCCTTAAGGACCTTCGGGGACAGAGATTGCCCCAGCCTTTTTTGGGCAACCTTTTCCTGGATCTTTGCAACAAAGGAGGAAATTCTAACCAAATCTAAAGAGAAAATGGGTTTAATGTTCACAGATAATGAAGAGTTTGAGCAGAAGTTACAAGTGTTATTTTCAATCTGGTTTATGTAAGACTATCTACATACAGCAAGTAAGTATGTCAATGTATACAGCCTAGTGTCTCCTACCTAAAGAGCTACCTGAGCTCAAGCATTCTGCAGTCAGGATTTCTCAGTGGGATTTTTTACTTTATTTAGGAGGAAGAAGTGAGCAAACAGAATTTTAGGAGAAAAAAAAAAGTGCAAAATTTATTGTTTTTCCTTGCCTAGACTTTTCAATCCCCAATTATGATGACTGATAGAAATGGTACCATTCCTTAAACTGATTCAAGATGACTGCCTGATATATTTCAGATATTTTTCTGAAAATTGTGCATAATCCTTGGCCTAAATAATATACAGTCCCAAATAACAAAAAAACCCATTGAAATCAAACGACTTACCTTGCTTGTGCCTTCTTTGACCAGACTCAGCCATTAAAACAGTACAAAGTTTTCATACTTACTGTAACATTAAGAAGGAAGCAACATAAATATTTCATGTATCTCAAATGTTGTAGAAACACATTGTATAGGTACATAGGATATAGTTATATGTGTGGTGCCTCTGTTAAAGGCTGAAGAGATTATTAGTTCAGAATTCTCCAACACTGACCTGCTTAATTTCTCAACCCTAAAACTACATTAATCTTATGGCAGCTTTTGCACTCAGTGTAAGACATTTTGACTGTAAAGCTTTGTATTCCAAGGGAAGTCAAAGCACTTACAGCACTTTACAGAGAGAGAACAACTCTAGGCAGGTTTGGGGCAGGAAATTTTTTAGGGACAGGACTGATAACCCCACATACATTATGACAGAAATCTTCCTTCTCACATGAAGAGAGAACACTGGTTACACACGCCTTTACATAATCTTCAAATCACCATGAAAAAGAAGAAAGCAAGCAACATACCAAGGTTCAGTTTTAAAGATCACAGTCACGGTCTATTATGTTGACTAGCATTTTTACCAGGTGGTTACCTTTGATTTGTTTTTGAAAATGCATTGCTTGAAGAGTCAAGCAAAATTTAATCCTGGTATTATGTTTCTTATTAAAATCCTCGATGGTTCTACACTTGCGGATTACTACAATTTTGAGAAGTACAGCTACATTGTAGAAGCAGCTTCATGAACTCCTCGGCACACAAATCCCTACTTCTAAATATTATACTAGCTGCTGCTCAGGAAATCTTATCACACTGAGTTTTATTAGAAACTTTATGATTATCAACCTCAGCACAGTTTAAGCTGTCTGCATACTTTTCTCACATAAATATATTAGCTATATTTTACTGTAGCATACTGCATGGGCTCAGCTTCAAATCCTACTCACAACAGTTATACTGGCAATAATACAAATGACACATAATTGGATTTTTTTTTTTAAACTGCTAGTCTTCCCCCCCCCACTAGCAGAGGGCATAGAAACCTTTTCATTATTAAAACCTTTCATTTTTTTTGCTTTTTTTTATTCCTTTTCTCAAATTTCAATAGACACAGGATACTATTACTATATAGCAAATTAGTGAATCTTTACAAAACTTGTAGTAATACTGAAAAGAAATTGCATACATTTAGGTTCAGTCTATCTTACAACGTTCACTATATTTAAGAATGTGTTATGAGAGAATAATGTACTGAATATGTAATTACGTTATTTCACTTTGAACATACAAATGGTACTAACAGAAGTTTTTTACTATAGATAATTAGTGCATGAAATTTTTAAGTCATGGAAAATGTAGTATCTTAAGATTCCTTTTAAGTATGATTTATGATAAAAAGTTAAAATTTCAGGTTTTCTGCATATATTAAAATATAACAAAGATATTTTCTCAAAGATACTGCAGTGCCTTTTTCATAAGAATATTTACTTTGAATAATCACGATTATTTATCATGTACTATCTACTCATCCACTTGTGAATTAAGCTATATTACAAAATCTATATCAAAATGAGAAACTCACAATAAAATGCACTTTTTACTTTTGAATGAATTCCATGAAATAGCTTGTCAAAAGTATTCATATCCTGACATTTCTATTTCTGTCTATTTATCAGAAAACTGAGTCATCAAACCTGATGTAAACAGTTCTAATTTTACCTAGCTTTACAGTCTACTTAAAGGGCTATAAAAAGATTAGTTGTAAAAAGAATCTTCTAGATACGATCATGGGAAGAGAAGCTGTCTCCTATGGCTGGTCATAACCATCAGCAGAGCATTTTTACTTCATGGCATTGGGCAGACAGAATCATCTAAGCAGAAAACTTGTATAAAAGAACCTTTTTGGAAAAGGAAAGACATACTCTTAAGCCAACTTGCTTTAATGAAGTGGAAAGCATTAGTAGTATCTCTCTTCAAATTCTTTGGGGTTTCTAAAAGACACTGACTTGGCTGATACACGGAACCATCTCAGATGAGATTCCTTGGCTATACTGCGAACCCAAACGTAGTATCATTCTGGTAGCTCAAGGAAATTAAAAATAAGCCATAAACCCCAAATTGGTCTTCTCTTAAAACACAGAGTGAAATGCAAAATGCAAACAAAAATCTTGTACAGGTAAAAGAAAATTAATCACTTAAAAATCTAAGTATTAATCACAAATAACTGAATTTGGTTAATAGTTAGTGGCTTTTTGTGTTGTGGGGTTCCCCCCCCCCCAAAAAAAAAAACCATGACGGCATGAGGTACTTCAGGAACATCAACACTCTTAAAACTAAGGTAATTTGCTCCAGTTGTATAAGCGTTTTTTTTTTTTTCTCTGCTCCATTAACAGTATAATTATTTGTGGAAACTAATCATTAACTTTGTGTATTCGTCACAGCAAGAATCTGAGTCCATTATTTTTAAGGGTTTTTTTAATGCTCCCCATGATTTTTGACATTTTGGAATGAAATGAGTGAGTGGGAGGGTAATGTGCAGGTGAACAGCTGTACTAACTTTGCTGAGAGCTTTAAAATAATAGTTCCTAGCCCCGCACATGCGGTTGGCAAGGAGCAGGATTGCGGAGCTGCGCTGCAGGGGGCAACAGCATCAGTCCAGCAGACTTGAACAATGAGCTCAAACACCTGAGCTGGCCAAAGGCAATCAACGTTAAAGAAAAAAAAAATCTTTAGAATTAAAGAATCTTTAAAATTTTCAAATTGAAGAAAAACATCTCAAGATTTCAGCAAAGAAAGGGATCCAATCTTCTAGCTACCTCTAGAATCTCGGGCATTCCCTTTGTGTTTCTCATCCTTACACTGCAGAAGAATAAAATACATGCAGATTTCAACATGCCTCAGGGCCTCTGAACATCCTTTTAACGTAGATGACAGACCTAGTGCGGAACCAAGGAGTAAAAGCAAACTCTCAGGGGCAGCACATGAACATCTATGAGAAGTAAGATTTTCTAAAAGTGGAATTAAAAAAAAAAAATCTATTAATTAATGTGGTACTACAGAATGTACATGCGTAGTTTAATACAAAACCAATGAGGCGTTTATTATCGTGGCAATTTCCAAAGTTCATTCCATTTGGTTCCTTTGCCATTATTTACGTTTAAGAAACCTGCAGTAGTATTTGTAAACAAGAAAAAGACCACAAAAATATCCTGAAAATACCTCTTTGAGAAGAAACTGGGAAAACTGGAAAAAAACATCTTAGGAACAAGTATTATATTTACAATATAACGTAACATCTTTATATTAAAGATACATTGGAGAGTTGCAAATGACAGTATTGGAAAGCAAAATAACTGAATTTTTTAACCACAGCTACAGTTTCACTGAAACTAAATTCTGATTTTTTTTTTTTAATAAATCAGAGTTTGTTTTGACATGTCAAATATAATAGATAATTTCTAAGTTGTCATGGAAGTGAAAGAATATTTAATGTTTGTACTGCAGAAACAATAGCTACAAGAATGAATCACTTGTTCGCAATCATGAACTGCTAAACAGAACAGTCTGTGAGATATTTGATAAGTCTCACATGCCTATTTGCCAGAGCCAAAAGCAACACTTGTTACAGTTTTTCTGTCTTCATTTGTACGTGTTATTTATTCAAGAGACAAGTAGGTGATAAATTATCCATAAACTTAATTTTAGCAACAGAGCATAGAAGGCTTTTGCAGATTACCTGCAGGTATTTGCTATGGGTAGTCCTCTGTACGTCGAACATGCTATCACACACACTGCTGGCACCTTCCCTTGATGAACAGCATCACTGACGAGCAACTAAAATCCACGGACAACATGAACTCAGGAGAGTAACCTATTTGTGCCACCCTGTTCTATATATTCATATGTAGAAAAGGGCTAAATACAGTGAGACCTCGCAATGCAGTTGGCACCACATCAGTTATAGGTAACTGCCCAACTTCCCTTTTTCTCGTATGCCACCTTTAGAGAACAGTTTTCTTTGGCATCTTTGAGCAAGACTGGTCAAAGGTATGCTGCTAAATACTATGATAATCAGAGTATGTGTGTTATATAAAGCAAGAACTAAAGGAGAACTTTTAATGATTTATTGTAATGATGCAGTTAACACTTCGTACCCAAGACCCTGCCGCTGCGTGTGGAAGGACACCTGGTCCCACTGGCTTCAGCGGGAGACTCTCAAAGCCCAACTGTTGCCAAACATGCTTTAAGCACATCCCGGTTCCCAGTGACTCCACCTATGAGCAAGTCACTAGAAATCAGCTGCCACTATTGACTCTCTGATCATCAAGCAGATTTTCAGCTCCATGACTTGCGCCTGGGTAAAAGTAACACTCCTACTGAGTTACTGTAATACCTGCCTTTTGTAATTCCTGAATAGTTAAAAAAAACCCAAACCCCATGATGACTTTAGTAAAGATTTTTATTGTAGCTGATGATTTGTATCATCAAAACAGGTTTCTCACATAGAATTTTTTCAAAACAAGACAATATGTATTGTGAAATCAAAGAAAAACTAAGTTCACTTTAAGAACTAGGGCAATTCCAAGCAGTTGCTTGCTTGTCAGTTAAGAATGCAATATTCAATGGTATGTACATCAAAGTACTTGAAAAAATAGATTTGGGTTTTTTTCCCTCTCATTGTTCCCATACTCAGAAGCATACAGAGTCTCACTGACTACAGAAAAAACTCTCTGAGCTTTGATTTACAGACCTTTCCCTAGTTTTTATAAACGTATACATCTATTTCAAATACTGCGCTTTAGGTCATTAGTTTCATAAATATTTTCTTTGCCTATAGCACTGATAGGTATAATCAAATAGCTCTAATGGATTAGCCTTACAAAGGCAGAACTTTCATCACGATATATATGAAGGACTGTTACCGTAAGAGAAAGGGACCAACTCCATGGCTGGTATTGAGCAAAACCATTCCTTCGCAAAGTCAGAAGTTTTGCTGCTGGAGATTGGACTTCATTCACTGATTTCAATTTACATAAACAAAGGAAACAGATCACAATTAAAAATGTAATTTAAATCAAAGAATTTAAATAAATCCCTCGTTTACCTTTTAATGGCCTGATATTTCTATTCTTACCTGGTTGTGGATTACGCATTATTAAAAAGGCTTGCCTGGCACTTACTTGAAGCCGTGAGTTAGGCGTACATAGCACTGCTTTTATGAATAAAGTTTACATTTGCCCTAACAGCCTGTCTGGTAACTGTTAGTCATGAATAGCAGCATTCAGGTAGGTGGGACATCTTCTGGGAATAAGGTCTGAAACCCTTAGTTTTACTTCTCGAGATTGCTGTATTCACTGGATGGCAATTGAATAAAAATAACGCTCTGAAAACCTCATACAACTGCCTGGAAACATACTGTTCCTACAAGGCTGACAGATTTGCTTAATTGTGAGGAACTCCTTCACTCATAAAATGAAATGGCTTCATGTCATTTCAACAAGTGTATACCTGGGAACTACAATATGAATTAGTCTTAATTTATCTGCAGTACTGCCTGCATGCTTTATGAAAAGTATATGTGTATATACAAGCAGGGTGGAAATTAACTTCTGCCTGAGGCTACCACCAAATGTCAATTAAGCTGCCAGACTTGCAGGGGTTGGTATTCTGTCTCTCTGCCTGGGGGGAGCTTTGTATTCAATTTATTGTTGAATAAGACAACCGGTTTGGCAGGGAAAACAGATTAACAAATTATACAGCATTTTTTTAAAAGGTGAACATAACTTACTGAAAACAAATTTAAGGAAGCTTTCTTATTATTGTTATGACTATTTTTCAATGTATAAAGCTGGAGAGGGAAAAAACCATTAACTGTCTGTAAGCAGGATCTAATACGAGCAATATAAGTTAAAAATGCACTCTTGGCTTTGTTTTATTATTTCACTATTTTATTAACATATAAATATTGGTGGGAGATGCTGCTGCCATACCCAGCCAGAGGATGTAAAAAACACTTGTGTTCTAAACAAGATAGTAATTCACTGACTGTTAAAAATGCTTTGTTCTTTCTGTTAGACAAACACATAAATTATCTCCGAGTCTGTCGTTCCCTTTGCAAAGATACTACTTACCATTTCAAGCTTAGGTCTGTCTTAATATTGCCATACCTTTAGAGATGCTCAAATAGTTAGGTGCCAATTGGTATCCCAATTCTATCCAAACACAGGCATTCAAGCCCAAGTTAATTAATTACACTAAAATGCACATGGTGCTATTTTAGATAGAAAGGGTAAGATGTTTGGGTTCACCTCATGTAATGCCTACACTGGTTATTTCCATACACGGACTTTGTGATTTGAAGGTTCTCCCCCCGCCCCTCAGCCCCCAGAACTGACAAAGTTTCCATGGAAAAGTGGAACGTAAAATTTCCAGCACGCTTCCACGCCGGGTTCTCCGCACACTGGTGCTCTGGCTCAGGTTGGGAGTTCCCATTTAAAATGGCCTATTTTTGGCATTGATTCTGCCGAGCTAAGACCTAGTTTGTTTACTCATATCATTATACATACGACCAAACTCTTTCTCTAGGTTGTAAACTGAGGCATTCTGAGGCAAAATCTCCACATGTCAAATGTATGGAGAAGACCCACACCCAACTAGGGGTCTTCACTATCAACTTCTTGTTGACTAATATGGCCAGGTGTCAGAAAGGGAATGTGGTCTCTAGTGGTTTTTTTTTTTCTAATTTTGAGTAGTACTCTGTTTTCTCTTATCTTGTGATCTGAAGAAAATCAGTGTTTACAGAAGTTACCTATGACTGCAGGGATAGGAGGACTTTGTCTCCTCAACGTGTAATTAATTCAGTGTTCTGAGAGCCTGAAGAGAAAACAGAGCTATAAAAGTTACCATGTAAACGCACATTTTGTTTGTTTGGAGAGCACAATGAGAACATCTTCCCATGACTGCTGGGGCTCCCAGAATATATCTATGTACTGTCTTACACCGGCGAAAAACTTAAGCGAGAGAATAGTGTGACTAGTCTGCTGGGTCGAGCACGTGTCCAGGTACGACGTGCTCATGCAACGTGAAAGTCTCTTCATCAGTCTGGCAAACAGGGCAGTGGGGACAAGGGGGCACTTCTCGTACGAGAGCTGAGCTGCTTCTGCTCCCTCGGAGTAATAGTTTTCCTGCATTTAACTCTCATTACAACAATAACATAGGGACTAGAAAATGCCATCACTGTAGGTGTCCTGGGGCTCAGGTGCTTGGAGCGCATGCCTTCGCACCTTCTCTCCGTACCCTGAGTATATTACACAGTGACTTTGCCATCCAGTGTACGCTCGGCTCGTGCTCTTCCACGATCCATTAAAGGTTACCAACATGCTCACCATCAGCTCTCGGTGTTTGGCAACAAATACTGGCTAAAGGGTTCTTTGCTTCAACTGAATGATTTGCAAAAAGTTACCAGTTCACAAACACAGAACAGCAGAAATAAAAAGGCCCAAGAGAGTGCTGTGGCAAACAAGAAAATCCTCACAGATGGAGCATCTACCGTCTCATTCTCTCTCCAGGAGTATTCTTTGCCATTTAGATTCTTCCCACACTTAGTTGTACAGTAAAAATATCTTTTGCTGTCTTTCCTCAAGCCATCATTTAGTAAAGCGTGGAAGAGGATTGAAACAGAAGTTAAAAAATTACTAAAAAAGAATAAAAATAATTGTGCAGGACTACTGTATTTTCCTTTAGAATATTTTGCCTGTCACGGCTATTCTAACTTTTAGTCTCTTTTTCCACAGGGCCCGATGGGCCTTAACCTTTGCAATGCTACGGGCCTGCCTTCTGCGATTCTGCAGCTGCCCGGTGACTTCGCCCCTCAGCTGCGGGGCAGCGGTTCCCCCCTCCCATGCTGATGTTCCTGTCCTGTAATTCTCATGGCTTTGCAGCTGCAAATCCAGATATTGTTGTTATGTTGGGTTCCTCATGGCATGAAAATCACTACTTCTTTCCTCCCACTTTTCCTACTTCTTCTCCCTTCTTTTAGAGGAAAACAAGACTTAATGAATAAGAGGTAGGTAATAGTCATTTAAGTAGGTGATAAGCATGACCCAATAACATGCCTGCAGAAAGCTTAAGAGCCAGAGGGTGTGCTGGTCACACCACACGCTGCAGCTAATAAGGGCATAAGCAGGAACGAGCCTGGGGATGCCTGAGCAGGTCCTGACGAGAATTATATAGTCCCTGGGGGACAGGTACGTGGGGGGGACCACCTGCAGCACTGGAGAAGGCACTCGTCTGGGAGACCCTGCCTTTCCTCCGCTCAGCTGACCACTGGGAAGTTTTCCTTTTTTTCTGTCTCTCTCCCCCTTTTTTTTTTACTGCTTACACCCTTAGAGTTGACACATGCCATCAGCTATGGCCCCCACAAGTAAATCTTGCAGCATGTAAGCCTGCCTCATCATCCCTTCTGCAACGCTCTGCAGTTATATCCATAAACTATGTCAGACTAAACCTCAAAATAATTCCTGACACCATTTTCTTATGTTGTGGAAGACGAAGGTAATTTCAACAGGAAACTGAGTTATCACAGTAGCAAATTTTCTGGATCACTATCACTTTAAGACAAAGGGGCAAATAGGGATGTACAGAAAAACAATCAAGTTCCAAAGGAAAAAAAAAATCTATAAAGGCAACTGTACTTGTTATAAAAAATTGTATTTTTGATTGTATTTTGATTATAATTTTGCCTAAAATGCTAAATATTCATTCTCATGGCAGCTTTTTTTTTTTTTGCAATTAGGTACAAGTATACTATTTACCATGGCAGCAGTGCTCAAATCTCATTTATTGAATGGACATCATTAGAGCGAGCAGAGCTCAGAAAGGTTATTAGAGCCTCATCTGAACTACGAAAATGTCAAGTCAAGTGGGAATGGTGAATAGTGATATGAAACTTATTCCAGCTATCTTATGTTAATGAGAAGAAACAATGCAGACTTTTCAACAAACACAAAACAAAGCAAGGAAAAGAGCAACACGAGGTGCATTTGTGGCCAGAGCCAACAATATATTCAATTTTAGACATTCCCAGCATCATTAAAATATGTCCGTCTTACCATTAGTTGATCATTGCTTTTGCCTCCAGTCCTCCAAGTCAGCTTTAGCATGGTAGAGGTTGCTAGTTACAACATTGACAAAAAATAGCTGTATATGTAGGCAAGTAAAAAACAGCAAAAAACCTCTATGAAAACAGTGATTTATAATTGCTCTTCCCTCACTAGTAAAATTCATGTGTCACATCACTTCTTTTTCATAAGCTTTTCTTTTCCCCAGGACACATCTCTCAATTTATTTGATGAAGTCAGAGAGATCTGACAAGATTTTAGAAAAAACAACTATATATTAATTCTACAAATTTAAAAAAATATTGGTCATGTTCAAAATCCCTATTTTTTCCTTGTTATACACCTTTACTGTTTCAGAGTGAAGATGTCTTAATAGGACTGTCAAATAAACCTGTGACTATGAAGATGCACTTTTTACATTAATTTTGGAACAACGTGTTGTAAACAAAACTAAATTAACTGGGATTTTTTTTTAAATACAGAATATATCCTTCCTGTTTTTCAGATATAGCTTTTGTACATGTAGGAAACACACTAATTAGAGTGTTACATGTAAAATACATGTTGCCAAAAAACCCAGACAGAGGTTTTATGAAAAAATACCACCTCTCCATAACAGCTCACATACATTGTGCGCACTGTGTGTATTGAGGTTAGAGTGCACAAGAAAGGCTTTTTTCAAGACCAGTAGAAGAAAAGTATTGGCTATGATCTTTTTTTTTTCTTTAGTGTACGTCTAAGTGTTGTTTTTCTTTCACATTCTGTTCTAAAAAAGATCTTTAGCACCTATTTTGGCAGAAAGCTTAAAATACTACGGCAATCAGAAAAGAAGTGTAACAGTGACTTCACAGAAAATTGAAGCTGAGCAACAAAGAGGAAAAAAGGATCTTCAGTAATCTGCGTAGGGCATCTGTTTGTTGTTTTGCTTAGACCTGTTATAAACTAATACCTAGATTTTGGACCTTTTTTTTTTTTTTTTTTAAAAAAAGACCTCTTAAGTTTTTCAAGAGCTACGCTTACTTGACAAGCCTATCTGCAATCCCATCAGTGGTCATCCAGATAAACCAAAACCTACAGAGCAGACAAGACCTGAATTGGAAGACTTGATTCTTGGCCAGAAAAAAATCAAGCATTATTAAAAAATAATAATTAAAAGCTCACACTGTAGTCTTCCTGTATATTTCACACTAAAAATGGTTATGACAAAATAACATTAAAAAAACCTGACAGATGACCTTCAGAAATTAATAGGTAAGAATCGGTACATTATAACAAAAATTTCACATTCTTATTTTTCTTATTTCTGCTTATTTAAGACCCTGCCACATTGACTTGCTTTGTGGGAGGATTCCAGTATCACTGTCTTTGATGGGACTGCAGTAAACTTGAGTCTGCAGAGCAAATTCCAACCATAAACCTGCATGTATTTATACACGTGTTGCAGTAAAGTCAATTGGACTGTTCCTGTGCTCAGTTTACTAAACTTAAATTTGAAAATAAAAGTTTCTGGAGGCCTGATACGGCCATCACATCACTATAACGTAACCTCTAATACAGAGAGACTTTCAAACTCAGGCCTAACTGTAACGACACCAGAGACAGTACAACCGTTCAGAACAAACGGAGTCAAGGCAGAAAGGGCATAGGCACCGCACGAGAAGGAGAGAGGCAGGAGGAGAAGCCAGAATAAAGAAGCAAATAGAACTTGTGCTCCATGTCTCCTAACGTCATGGTTGCATAGTTCATAAGGTTTGAAATTTGAAAGGCTATGTTGCCTTATTAAGAAATGTTATCTTGATCTATAATTACATCTGGACCATATAAAATAAGCAATTAATTTTTATCAATACAGATTAATACAATTTATGTATTTAAGATCCAAGGAACTGATCTATGTGTTTGTAATCTTTGCTCATTTCATTTTGTGAGGCTGCCTATTACTGGCTTATTAAAGCCTCATTATATTATTAAGTCCAAATGTCAATCTTGGTTCCAGTCCAGGCTCTTCTCTCTGTATTTAGTAATTACCAACAGAAGTAATTTCCAATAGCAATGAGTTTGACACTTGCTGACCAATACAATGTTTACAGTAACATTCCGAGACTTAATTTCTTTAGCTAAAAGGATATATTTACTCAAGACTAATCTGCAGTATCGGGAAATGTGGAGCAAGGAAGATCTTTGTATCATCTGTCTTTATACGCAAATGATACATATGCATGTATTTTACATGGGGAAAACTCTCAGCAGAGGTACCCAGTTTACACAACCATCTGTCTCACCCATGACGAAAACAAGCCACATATCCTAGTAGACTGTCACATGCTTATTAGAAATAGACAGTAGAATCTGCTCCAGCTCAAATCTCCAGCTTTTATGCCATCAAGAAGGTAGAAGCAATTGTTTGCTTTCTAGCACAAGTTAAGCTTGTCATATTTCACATTATTTTGCATATTCAGGAAAACTCACCTCAGTAGCTATGACCATAAAACAACTAAGATTAGCTCATTCCTCCAATAAGCGGTATTTTGTTGTTGTTTTAAAGGTATTATGGCATGAAATTGTAATTAAAACAAACGAGTAAAAAAGTGAAAATTGTCTTTTAGAATTTCAGAAATCAATGCAATAATGGCTTCATAGATAACCATTCTGCAGTTAGGAGGACTATCTAAGAGATCTCTAAGTAAATAATTAGATATATCACTGTAAGCCTAAGAAGCATTTAATAATTACCCCAAATTACACTGGATTAGGAATTTTAAAAATATTCTCCATATTAAAATAAGAAGACCTAATCTACCAGGAACAGCTTCCAGGATTCTGTCTAATGTGTTGTCAGTATATTTAAAATTCAGAAATTTGATTTTAAAAAGCAACAGATTTTTCAAAGATTATTCTCACACTGGCTATATATGATACCCATCTGTGAATTAAAATAAAGGAAACTATCAAAATGTTCCTTAAAATCAAACATATGGTAAGTGTTCACTATGTCAGGCTTGAGCTAATTTCTCCAGTAGTTGGGCCTCTCCACAGCTGACCAATTTCAAGTTTTGGGTTTTGTTGGGTTTTTTTTTTTTCCCTCCCTTTATTTTAATCTGTTGCAAAGGTTTAACGAGTTCAACAGGAATATGTGTAAGATCTGAAAGAACAATTTAAGAATATTTCATTTTAAATGCAGATCAGAAGAGGTTTTATTTTTATTTTCCTTTTACAAAAATAAACACCATACTGCTGAAATGTTGCTTATGATTAGGAGAAAAAGGATGTTTTAAAGGTTTTTTGGAAGGACAGCCAAACTAAAGGAAAAGGCTTAGCTACTCAGCTTGCTCAGTAATATTTTGCTGTGTTATGATCTGAACCAATTCCAAATAATAAATTTAGAACACAGTTAGCAGGAAATAGAGAAGAGGGGTCTCAATCTTTTTGTGAATCTCTCCATAGGCCCTGAGCCCAACACCTCTGATATCCATGTGGAGACAAGAAAAAAACCCCGTGGGAAATTTCCCCCCAAAAAATCCAATGTATTAAGGGAGAGACAGAGAGAGAGAGACAAGCACGGACTCCCTTTGCGGGATGCAAGCAGCCTCCATCTTCCTTTCCGTTTCTACCTCTAGTGGGGGCATCACCTGGACGAGAAGCTCAGATAACGACGTCCTCGAGTGGGCAAGGTGCTGGCAGTGCTGCCTGCACTGCGCAGGGAGGCTGCGGGCCCTGCCCGTGCCCAAGCTGCCCGTCAGCTCCCAGGAACAGCGTCCCTCAGACAGCGGCACCAGCAAAAAGCATCTTCCCTCCAAAACACACATGCACCCACCCGGGAAAGGAGAATTTGTTTTGGGACAGAGAGCTTTAATAATTCTGAATACTAAAATATAAGGTTTTTAGAGAAGAAACTTTGGGCTTTTCAAAAAAATGGGGAAAAGATTATGAATAAACCATTTTAGCAGGTCAACAGAAGAGACAGGGAACAGAAAAGGAAAGCAAAAAAATAGTAGACTACGACAATAAAAATTGAAGAACACCATTTCCAAAGTTAGAAGCCTACTTGAACTCGAACCACAAACTCCCACCATCATTTCCCTTTCTCAGTTTATGTATCTATTTATTAACTTACTTACATTTCAAGATGTTATTTTAAGGACTCAAACCTGTACTGTTCGGGGACACCTGTTTCTCCCTAAAACACTGTTGGGAGATAGATTCTAAGGGACAATTTATTTATTCCAGTTGTCAGGCTTAGAACAAGAGATCCAAACACAGATTTTTCAGATTTCTCTACTAGTTTTTCTAAGATATGTAACAACGTCTTTATCAGTAGTTCGGGCACATACCATGGGTGCAAGGTAGCAAAGCCAGAGGAAGGCTGGGGAAGCCTTCCCCGAGGCTGGCGGTATGGAGCTGAGCGCAGTTTCCCAGCAGCAGCTGGGGGGCTCTCACACAGAGCACACGAGCTTCCACAGTTGTTAACAGACAGCTCTGGCCACCTCACTCACCAACGGCTAAAACTCCCTGCAACTGGGTTACTCCAATTGAGGTTTTTGTGCTCCTAAGTTCCTCAGCCTGTCCTGGATAGGTTTCTTATTTGAAGGAAAAAAAAAAAAAAATCAGTTAAAGCTGATCCAGTCCATTATTTTTAGGCAGCTACCTTTGGAGGCCAGCGGATGACAACAGAATGGAAAATTCCTTTCCTTCTGCAGCTCTGCAGGTGCACTTGCATCATGAAGGAGCTTCTGAATAAAGCAAATTGTACATATTACTACTGTCTTCAAAACAGCTTATGAACTTTTCAGTCCATTGTGATCACAGTTCCCTGTATTAGAAGGGAGCCTATGCCCTTAAATCTTAACTCTGTGAACTCTTTCCTTTAAAGTACCCAACATGAGAACTTTTTCAGGAACAGGAAAGTCTGAACTCTAATGAGATCCTGTCTGACAATTGTAGAATAAAACCTTCTATTATATGTACTACAGAGATTGGAAACACATTCGCTATACCTCTCATTTTTCTTTACGATCCTCTCAGTCCCTTAACTAGAGTACAATGTCCCTGACTTGAATTTATATCATGCTTTTCAAGATGCAGTAAGCAGCAGATTGCAGAACCTAATCGCTTAAGGAAAGATAACTTCAGGGAGAGACAGGCTATTGTGAACTAGACTAAACAAAGCCATATATTAATGCCTGCAGTAATATATATATAAATATGGACAAAGTGACATTTCTTCATACTCTGGCTTCTTTGAAAATCAACCAATCGACTGTCTGAGCAGCAAACAAAAGAAACTCATTCTGGAGTATCCAGCATTACGCAGATTTTCTGCTGTGTAGCAAATGAGTGAAGGTTAAACTTATTCCAGAAGGTAGGAGCTAAGTATCTGAGTCTCTGTGTATAGGAGAGAGAGTAAGGGAGGCAATGCACAACAGTACAACACAAATCTTGGTATCTTGACTGTATATCCTCTGCTGTCCTGCACAACAAATTGAAGTGTAAGGTATGGGGAATAAAACATGGGGCCCAAACTTGGAAGCCTACCTAAGGAGATCAGTGCAACGGGGTTCAGCATTCGAGAGTTCCCTAAAGCTCTGCTAAAGCCAGAAAGGAAGTAAAATTTCCATTCCCAAATGAACAGGATATCAGCTATTGCTATTTCAGAACCATGGAAATAGCTTTATTGATTTTAATTTTAAAGTTTAGAAAATGTGGCCTTCATAAACACATAAACATGAAGTTCAAGTGAAGAACTGTATCAAGATCCTAGGCAGAGTACAAGCTTGTAAGACTTGTCTTCATACATGCTGTGAATTGCAGCCAGAAATTAAGGCTAAATTTTGAAAGCAAGACAATGCCAGTGTTGTAGGGTTTTTTGTTTGTCTGTTTGTTGGGGGGTTTTGTTTGGTTGGTTTGTTTTTTTCCCCCAAGGGGACAAGAGGAACAGCTGCTGAAATATGTGTCTCAGCTATGCATCGCATGATACTACTCACTCTCCTCGTGAGCATATCACCTCTATCTCCATTTAGATCGAGCTATCTGGCCAAGCAATATGGAGCCTCATTAAAACTCAATTTCTGCTGAAAGTGGAGCACAGGTATCATTACTGGTACGTTATCAAATGCCCCCACCTCTTTATTTGGATAGTGTCATCAATGTTTGAACTGAAGATGAAGTAATCTTAACTTGACAAAGGTGAACTGAAGATTTAGTTACAATATCATAGAGAACTACTACAGGCTTATGAGCGGACCTAGCACATCAGCCCCCGTTGGCAAATGGCACTTGAAGCCCTTTAGCTATGTCCAATAACCATAATATTGTATAGATACATAATACACTCTGTTGAAGGACACTGAACAAATTTACACCCAAGTGTTTTGCAGCTCAAAGCATTCTTGTGGTTAGCAGCTATCACTGCTATTACTGCCATCCTACAATTCAGAAAAGTGAAAAGAAGAAACAAAAAGACTAAAGGATATCCCAAGGTCACAAGAGTCACAAAACAAGGAACGGCACTCAAGTCCTCCTCTTCTTCTTTGGTCATTATCATTTCTTGCAACAGAACCCTGTGAGACAATGCTTCCTTCTACCCTTCAAAAATTTTTCTTTCAGAAGAGAGAATTCTGGTTTCATCACAATATTCTGTTTTATAATATTGGAAATATTTCTCAAAACAACTGAGTCTTCAGCAGGCCTATCTTAGATTGTGTCTACAGCACTGCATGCTGTACATGAAGATTTCCAGAATGGGAAAAGAATTCACTATTAGTTTTTAAATTTTTAATCTTGGGATTTTTTTAGTATTACATGTCCTCCTAAGCCATTGCATGCTTTCATCACTTCTGACCTATTCAGGTTAAGCACCTGAATACAAAAGTACAATGTAACCAAGAGGTATATCCTCCCAAAATGCTCCAGTAAACAATCACAGTTTTTTTTTTTTAATAAATATTCTACTTC
>NW_009212236.1:54727-67836 GCF_000690835.1 Fulmarus glacialis
AACTACATGTGCCATACAATATCTCCTAAAACTAAATTTTAATGACTGTATTAAATAATGGCTACAGGCCAACAGGAAAAGGGCTTGCATGGCAGTTTAATTGACAGAGTATCTGAAGTGCCCTTGAAAATTATTTAAAAGTTTATTACAGTGCTGGAGGTCAAGAATGAAAGGCTTCAAACAGCAGTTCTGCTGAGGTCCTTCTCTGACCCAGATGCTGTATCTTTGATGTTCCTATTAATTCAAAAATTTAACTTAACACACAGACACCTTCAAAAACTCTCCTCTTTTGAAAATTTGCAATCGTTCATGTACCGTAGAGCTCAATAGTGTTTGAATCTCCGACTGGAACATAAATCTGTGATGAAGCATAATTACTTTAAACCAAATAACCTAGAAGATGCCACAAGCTATGGGAGAACACACTTTAAATGTCATTAATTTAATATTCAAGCTGTAAAGAAGTGAAATATGATGAAAACAAGTATAGAATGACACAAGTATTTTATACATTTATGAAATACCTCACAATGTACTTAAAAAAAACATGAACATTGTCACTGTAATGAATTTTGCATGATAATATCTGCTAAATAAATAGTTATTGCTGTACTTAGTAATAAAGTTTGCAAAAATGAAATCATTTGTGAGAAAGGGAGTATGCTTTCTACATCGACATTGCCTCCATTGGATGTCTTGGGATACAGTTTATACTTTAGACGCATTCTAGCATACGTATTTGTGTAGAAAATAAAGAATGTCTTCATACTGAATGGGAAACCTAAATTTTCATTCTGCCAGAGGACAGAGAATACCTTAATGACTCTACCATATACACAAAATTATCAGCATGGCAGGCTGACAAAAAAGAGGTTAACTGACAGATACAATAGCTTCACCTTAACCCAGATGTCAGGAAACATGTCATTATTGATATTCAAAGCTGGAACAGAACAGTTAAGTGAGTCACATAAAGCTGAATAGGCAGGTATTTAAAATATCACGTGTGTAAGAATAAATTCATAGCTCACCTTATCTTAGAAAAAATGAGGTCTTTTTTGTTTTGTTTTTATTTCAGAGCTTATCATTCTGTTAAATATGTTCTCTATATGGCTTTGGACGATTCTACAATATCCACATGTGGTCTAAGATAAACTGACCAATTTTTCTCCCAGTTTTCTGCATTAAATCAACAGAATTATTCAAAGTCTTACGAAAATCTGAGCTCAGGATTTGGCCTAACTGATCTCACTGTTATGTATGAATATAATCTCCAATTCAATCCAACATGAAGCACATTTTAAACATGTTGATGACAGTTGGTCAGAAAATGTACATGGTGAGAAACAAATCTGCATGCTTCGCTTGCTTGATTTTCAAGAACGCAGAGCATTTAACTCATGTTTTAATTATGACAAAATAGGATAAATGTTTCAAGGGAAATGAAGGGCGACACATACAAACTCTGGTTTTAATTCATTTCTCCTCTTCCACACACATTGAAGGTATTCTTAAAAGGACTTATGAACTCTCAAAATAAGGCTCATCCTCTTATTACTTTCACAGCACATGTTTTTATATCTACATAAAAACCCAGAAAGGTACATGATCACCATTACATATGAGATCCATAAGGCATGCCATTCCAGAGGATCATGTTATGGATCACAGGACCTGCTCACACACACAGAGTGTCCATACTGATTCCCTTATTAAATTTAACTAGTTGTTCATATTTCCAACAAAAGTAGAGTTATAAACATTTTAGAAGAATTTACTTTGAAAGAAATTAGTCTCTTGCTAATACCAGTGAAAGGAATATGAATGGTGAAAGGATATCTAGCCTTAGCCTGAAAATAGCTATTGGCTGTAAACTCCACATACTGAAATTACGATACGAATTAGTATCTTCAAGAGATGTTAGAAACCTTTCTTCACTTTCCTTAGAACATATTTATAAATCTTGTCTCCTCAGTGGAGGTGAATAATTTACAGTTCCCCACCCCTAACTTGATAATGAAAATGAGTCCAATTTGAACTTTTAGCTCTTTGACATTGGAGAATATATAATGCAGAATTAGAATGTAATATAAATGCAGGCTGGATCAACCTATTAATCATTTTGTGATCTTAGTAAAAAAAAAACTATTAAGAAAATTGGTCATTCAAATGAATCATTACATTTCAACAAATGTTAGCTTTTGTATTCTTCATTTAAGAGGAATCCCTACTTTTACCAGAAGTACTTTTCCAGAGTCACTTTTTTCCTAAAACAATAGACTGAAGTTACCCCTAAAACAAATTTGTCCCCACAAACTTAAATAACAAAGATAATATTTAACCCAGAAAGAAAAGTCTCAAGCATTTCTTCTAAAAAAAATAAAATCCTTGAAATTCTCTTCCACTTTGTGCCCATTTTTGTAACCGCATGTATTTTCATTACAATTGCATATAAAACTTTATAGAAGGGCAACAATGCAGTAACAGCAAGTCTATCATAGCTAATACTCAGGTAGCAAGATGACGATACATAGATTAAAATGACGAATTACGACGCTTTCATCCCTTGGTAATAACACAGAATGATTTCTACTGTCAAGGTCATGAAATTCATCGCAATCTTCACTACAATTCATATCCCAGTTGAATTTGAATTCATAACAAAAGGGATAACAGGTGAATGTACCAAGCTAGACAAAAAAGAAGATGCCTGAACAGACACTGAGTATTCTGTTTCAAGCATCCATCCTTGACAAGCAAGCTGCAATTAAGATAAGATTTACTTTTATGCATCAAGTCCTTTAGTTTGATCTGTGTAGCTGCACGCACTTTCCCCTATTGTTTGAAGCATCGTTTCAGAACGTTCAGCTCAAAAATACGTAAAACACTATCAGAAAACACAGTAGTTTCATTCTGTCACAGAGCTGGTCTGAACCAAGGATAGAGAGGATGGTCTGAGCAGCAGTACACTCAGACAGAATTCAAGACTCCCAGCTTTATTTCCCAACTCAATGACAGCCTTACGTAGCCTTGGACAAATCTCTTCCCATATCTCTGTCGCCCTCTCCAGTCTATAATGCAAATGTCATACTTAATGGCATCAAAGTGATACTAAAGTAAGAAAATTTATTCATTAATTTTGATGCTATTTAACTACCACACAATGCGGACTACTGTCACCCAACATACAGGCATTTTTCATTTATGCAAACCCCCGATATTCCAGTAGAGCTAGTTACTCAGCAAGTGCCCTACCTCCTTGTTTCTAACCCTATTGAGGAACCAATAAATGTGTATTATATCTGCCCACTGAGCTTTCCTGTGTCATTGTAATGGAAGAAAATCACACAACATGAGTTCAAATACAGGCTTAAAAAACCTATCCCAAAGCAGCAAAAGATCACACTGCCTAGTATAAGTAAATCTAGACTTTAAATACATGGATATACCAAAGATTCATAGAATCCTGTAGATTGGAAAAGAACTCCAGAGATCATCTAGTCCAGCCTGCTGCTCAAAGCAGGTCCAAATACAGCAGGATGCTCAGGACACCATCCAGAGAAGCTCTGAGTTTCTTCAAGGATGGCTAATGAGGTACCTCTCTGGGCAACCTGTTCAGTACTTGACCACCCTCATAGTAAAAACTTCTTCCTTGTATTGAATTGGAATTTTCCATGTTGCAGTTTGCATCTATTGCCTCTTGTCCTACGGCTTTACACCTCTGAGGAGAGGTTTTCCCCCCTCACTCTTCTATTAGGCAGTTGTGAACAGAAATAAGGTCTTCTATTAGGGGAGAACAAACCCAATTCTCAGAGTCTCTCTTCTAATGTCACGTGCTCCAGACAATGCACTAAATGGAGCTACTGTGTGCACATCTGCCTTGGTTACAGATAGCATCTCAGTTACGTGAATAGTGATCAGATCTGTGGGACTTCCACAGTCTGTCCTTTGTCTTCTGCCTTAAACAGAGTCTGAAGTTAGAGCTTCAGTTGAAAGATATGTCACTCTGTCACTGAGTCACATTAATTGCTACAAGGCCTGCTAACAAAAAGGATTACGTATCTTTAAAGGGGATGGCTCTTGCTCCCGCATCTCTGATATTAATTTCCTCCTTCATGGGTCAGATTTTTCACAGCCATGTGTCAGGTAGGTCACTGGATGATGTACTCCCAAATATCCACAGTTATGATACGAACTCAACATGGTACAAAAATATATGATCTTTATAAAACCAGAAAAAGGCAGAAATTGGCAGAACATGGAAGACTGGGAACAGTTTCTGTGCTATACCACCTGATAATAGGGCAGAAAATAAGGCTCTAAGCCATTATTTGTTCAACTTCTGTAACACAGGAGTATGGCTCAAGGAACACCTCATGAGACAGAGATAAATATCAAGGTAACGTAACTGTTGTATTGCTGTCCAGCATTGTACGCACGACTGGTCATTTCTCTCTTGAAAAACATTACCAGGACTGAAATCTAGCCCCTTCCCCTTCCTCCTCCTTATCTGAATGCTGTGCCATTGGACCAGTAGCAGCAAACACATATTCTTGATATGTAAGAGACCAGAAAGGAGAACAACAGATTCCCAAAAGGGTTCGCAGCATAGCAATCCAATAACCACATAAATGATTCAGGGGATTGAACTGAAAACCACCACCTAGAAATTGGAAATCTGTGATGCCTGGCAAGTTGTAAGAGAAAATCATGTCCTCTTTGTATGATGTGAACAAACATCAAATGCGTGTATGAAATGAGCATCAGTACTACAGAGCAACCTTTTAGGGATGATAAACCCAAGAACTTAAAGAATACAACTAGCTAATAATGTGTATGGTTTAAAATACATATTTTTTCTTTGCTATCTGAATAGCCACTCCTTCCTTTAAAGGGGTATTTTTTGTTTTGGTTTGGTTTTTTGAGGGGGTTTTTTTGGTTGGGTTTTTTTCCCCCAGTTTCTACATTAAAAACGCTTTAGCCCATTGCTGCTTAAGTTAGGTGAGAACAAGAGATAGTAATCAGATAAAGATCTAGCACTCAGATTTTTAACAGCCTAAAAATGTTCAGAGATGCCGTATATTTTTACACAGACCCATTCTCTCTTGTATATTAGAACTGAGAGAGCATGAGAGAGAACGACCATTTAGGTCATTAGAGCAACATTTTCTACTCACCTAACTGTCTTTGGAGCCTAAGTTTCATTGATTTTCCTTGGGACTTATCTTCCTCAGTCACTCCAGGGCTTTTGACGACGTCATCATCAAGCAGTAATCTAATCTTTTTTTTCATCAATTGCTACCAGCCCTGACTAGTGGAAGTCAAAACCATCCCACTTGCTGGCTTAAAATAAATACTTGAAACTAAACCATGCAATAAAATTTTGATTTACTATAAACAATATTGACAGAAGACCACAAAAACCCACCTTGGAAAGCTGATGGGTGTTGCTCAGTGAAAAGAAACAGATTAAAATAGTCAGAAAGGTGAATCCCCATTAGTCATCCAGCCTGTGAACAACACATAAAGCTCCATTTTGCCATACTTTTTTCTTTTAATAAACTACTATCTTCAAATATTAAGGTGGTTCAGGACAATTAAACTGCCATCTCACATAGGCTAACTTGGCACAAAATTTTAGTCATACAGCTAGATCCAATCTATTCCAATCTATTACAGTCTGATGAACTGCGTGTAGTATGACAGTCAGTAAAAATCCCCTTATTATGCTGCTAAAAATACTAGTACCATGTTAGAGATAAACATTTAAGCCACACAAAGCAACAAAAAAAAAAGAGAAAGTTAATAAAATGTGCATTTCTCTATTTCTTGTGTTTTGGGGAAAATTTGCAGCAGCCCAAATTCTTTTTTATGTACATCTCAGACATTCCAGGGCAACTTATTTTTGAAAGATGTTCTCTACACTTGAATAAAACCAGCAGACAAATGTGACTGAGAACGTACTCCCAATATAATCAGTAAGATACAGAAATAAGGACAAATTCCAGAATTTTTCAATACTCAACTCTAATTTTCATCTCCATAAATTGCAGTTTGTGTGGGCTGGTAATGGTTCTCCCTGGGGTTCTTACACACTCGCTTAATGCTTCTGAGGCCAGACGTGCCCTGGCTATACCTCCTCTCTCAGTATTGTCCTCTGTTGGGAAGTGGGAGGTATTCAGTATGTACCAGCAACATGTTCACCAGAAATTTTGAAGTTTTGGGTTTTTTTCCTGGAGGACCTTTCAGCCCTGTCCACGCTCCTGCATTTTATGAAAACATTTTTTGTTTTATTTTGCCTTGGGTATTTTGACAATCTCAGAAAACAAAACCAGCACTGTATTTATTAAAAGTGGACTTGAATTAACATATCTGCAGTATAGAATTAATTTCACTTGAATATCATGTTTAAGGTCATTCTACCCCCAAAAAGGGAGAAGTGTATGACTACACAGAATAAATGTTGCAATTTCTCAGAGACCCAGTTGCAAGATAAGCTTATATCCCTCATATTTCTGCAACATATTGCTCTCTTGTAGGTCAGCATATGGGGATAAGGAGATAATTACCCTGCATCCTTCTCACCCACTTGGTAATAATTTCTCCCCTTTATGCCCTTTCTACACTTGTCAGCATATCTAGTGATAGACAAATGCTACTTCCTAGTGAATACTATTGAATTTTAGTGAATATTATTCCTACCTATTTTACAAAAGCGTAACAACAATACTATGAGGAACATTACGAGGAGTATTACTAGGTGGTTTAAGACCTCCACGTTTGGCCCAGATTTCAGCTATGAAATGAATTAAACTGGAGAGAGTGTCCATTTGACATTTATACAGAAGCTTTTGCGCTGAGTCTGTCTCAAAAAATCATGAATGTAGAATTACTCTTTCAAATTTGCTTTTGCAAGAAAGTTGTTTGATATGTATTTCAAGCTGATGAGACCCAAAACCAATTGCCAGTTGCTAGTTGATTTTTGGAGCTTCATTTTAGCTGCATTAGCTCCTGTTTATTAAATTTAAGATATGTATTTTTTATTTTTAAACAGCACTTTGTAGTTTTTTCCATTGCTGGCAATTAATTTGTTCAGTGAAGAAAAAAAGAATACTTTCATGTATCGCTATGTTTTTTAATTCTCTGCTGATGTGTGATTAAGTATTCTCTTTCACACAGAACAAAGAGACTTGTTTCTCTGTTATTTTCTTCTCTTTTGTTTTAGGAAGTACAGATGAATCCATTTTATCTTAATTTGATATTTCCAGTAAAAATTAAACTGATGATTTACTTTATAAAGTTTTTTAAAGTGTTATTTTTTTCCAAAGTCATAGATAAGCTGAGAATTGCATATTTTATGTAGAACTTTTTTGCCTGACTATGATAAATACTATGAAAGGAAGGTTACTGTAGAAAGTATAGACATAAGTTTGATATGAAGGTTTAAGTCTTAAGTCCAAAAGCACTTCATATTCCACAAGGACCTCCCAGTCAGTTCACCTTAGATATTTTCACTCTCAACCTTTTCCAGAAGTCAAAACTATTTTACAGAAAGGAAGGAACCACACAATTAAATGACTTATTGCATGATTAACATAGCAAAGCAAGAAAAAAACAGTTGGATCTAGTTTAAATTAGCAAAGATGAAACAGAGTTCTCACCCTGATCCCACATTTCAAGATATGAAAATTCATATAAAATTGAAGTTACAGAACTTAAAAATGATAGATGTCAGTTTAAGAAACAGGCTGAATAAGCTCAATGAACTGATTGTCATGATTTGAATTCAAGCAACTAAAAAATAATTGTGATAACTGAAGAACAGAAGAAGTCAAGACTGAAAAAATTGAGAGGTCAGGTTATGGTCTGGTCTTACAAAACAGAAAAAGAAAGGCAATATTAAAGAGAAGGCATATTGTTGCAAGGTTACTAAAATGGAAATCAGATATTGAAAAGACTAGATTATGTTTGGCAGCAATAACATTTACAATAGACTGCATCCCCAAACCCATATTTATCCAGGCATTTATGATATTTTACTCCTGTTTGGGGTGGGGGGGACACGAAGTATTTTAAGGAACAAAGACTTTCTGGGAGCAGGAGAAGAACCATTTAAATGGAGTTAAGAGGCATATTGGCCAAAAAAGGCTAGCTCAAAAATGTCAAATGCTTATGCTAGATAGGTTACGTATGGCAGACAAACAACGATGAGAAGACAAACAAGCGCAATAGTGGTAATAGAACGTATGTTGAGAACAGCTTTGGAAATACTGCAAAGCCACGACTGATTCCTATGAAATCCTTAAGATGCAGTCCTTTATAATGGTGGCAATTAAACAGAAGCCACTCTAAGTGACTGACAAAATGAGTTTGATGAAATACAATCTAATATAACTTTTTAAAAGCAAATATTTATCACTGGATTTAATAAGCACCAACATAGCTTATTTTATAAAGCAAAATGTTCTAAAATGTTAATACAGGTAGACAAGTAGTTTTTTTACTCATTTGCTCCAACTGTACAAAGAAAATAAGCTTTACGTAAAGCAAAATCTAGCAACCTACACATCAAGGCATAACTTCCGCTCACATCTGCATACCTTCAATTACATTCGATGGTCTCATTTTAAGAAAAGTACTAACTACTCTACAATTCCTACTTTGCTAAATCATTACAACAATAATTCAGTTGTGTTGCAATTGGAAACCTAACTATATTACTCTTCCATTTTAATAAGCTTTACAAATGAAAATTTATTATGCCTAAACAGCCTGTAAAAAAAAAAAAAGAAAAAATCTGAGGATATTAGAAAGCATTGCTTCCTTTACAAGTGTGCTCAAAGGCTTTAGAAAACATTTAATAGTGCTTGATAAAGTGATTCACTCTCTTTCCATTCCTCAGCCATTGGCTCTGTAATAGAGATGAATCCCTATAGAAGAGGTCCGTAGGATGGGTCTGCATACCCTGAATGCCACGATGTCCCTCTTTGTTGGGCGTCCTAGGACAGATGGCTCTGCACACAGTCTCTTTCATAAATTGTATGGCAATGCCAAAAAATCAGTTGCTATGCAACCTCAGTATCCCTTCACACCAACAGAAGTAGGTGATGTATAAGCTTGAAAAAGCCAGTTGTTTAGGGCAAAGAGCCTGCAAAGATGTTACAATTCCAGGCTTTCTCATAAGTCATCATCAAAATAATCTGCAGTAGCTGCAGTGGAGCACTACGGCAACTTGCTACCACTGCCTGCTGACCTGAACTGAGGCGAACCTGAACCCAGGGTGTCAGCTGGCAGTCTGACAAGCGAGCGGCAAGGAGTCCTGCGACAAGTGGTCAGTCGGGGGATCTCCACACGCTAAAACAACGAATGATTATTTTTATTTCTCGGAGGAGCACCGGACAGTGAGACATCTTCAACAAGAGGAATAGAGACTACAGTATCCTAGAAAGTGCCACGAGTGTTTGCCTCCCTCCCTCAGGTTGTGGAGGTGGTGAAGAGATGACACCGCTGGAGGTGTAAATGATTTAACTGCTAAGTAATTACATGAAGAGGGGACTACGACCTTTATTTTGCTAACTGTCTATTAGAAGAACTTCTCTAATTTTGACTGGGACAAATTAGACAATTTCCAGAAATAGTTCTTGACCTTGAGCACATAAACCTTGAAGGCAACTATTGCACAGCAAATAATTAACTGATATATTACCAGATCATACTATAGCGTCCTTTAACAAGATGACATTCTACATATTCAAGCAGTGAATTCCTATTTTCCAAGTCTGAGTTCTGCACAGATAAAAGTGAACATTAATAAGGGAACAGAAACCAGAGGCTCAAGTATCTGAACCATGAAGAAGAGAATCATTTAAATTGTTTCAATCTTTTGTTTCTGGCACCATGCCGTCTAGTCATATAAAGCTGTAATTGAAACCATGCGGTGTGTGTAGTGGGTTCATTACTGGCTCTGACTGAGTCGTCTCATGTGCTAACCATGTACTGATTTTTTGCATCCTTAGGGTCAAGAACTCTTCACCTACATATTTGTTAGCACATATGGGTTCTTATTCCTTCTAGGAAATTAAAACTATCTAATATTTAAGAGCCACAAATTGATTTCTGAGTCCAACTCCCATGTGATACTGAATGGCATGTCTAAGCATCCGTAAAATAAATCATCTGTGAAGATATTATATTCATAGACTTAAAATATAACAACGGTTTGAATAATTGATTTGTAATACTTTGCTATATGATAAATACTCAGTTTACTGCAAATCCTTATTTGCTGAGTAATAGCTTTCCACCGCTAAAAAGAATGCATCCATTTTAGAATGAAGTACCTTGCCTAGAAATAATTAATATATGATTTTAATATTAAGTATAATTTTAATTATGTCTGGAGGAGATACCATCTAAGTATCTCCTCTAATATGCCCTGAAATGAAAGTCACATATTTTACACAACATATAAAATTAAAGTCTGATAATGATACTTTTGTAGAATTTAACACAATTGTATCTATTTCATTAGACTTCATACATTAGCTTAGAACTGTTATAGAATTAAACTTTCATTCAGGAAATACAGGTGAAAAGTCTGTTACTGTTCAAAATACTCCTTGTCCTCTAAAGTAAGGCACTGCCAAGTAAGCTGAAGCAACAGAAAAATACAAAGATACAGGTCTCTGCAGTGCAAGAAAGCTGTAAATTTTGACCTGAGAACAGCAAGAGGTTTTCAGAACAAGTACTATACTTTCAGGCTCAAATCTTGCTTTTTTTCAGAAGTATAAACAATAAAAATATTTCACACGATGCATTTACTACTACTCTTAAACATTAGGCATTTAAACTTAATTTACTATCATATGACAAATTCTGCTATCTATAGTAAGATTTTGTAATGTTTTCATAAACAGTTCAAAACAGTTAAGTGAAATCATATCGTCAAAGGTCTGTCCTTATTCCCTCCCTAAAACGTTTTTAATCTTTAATGTCAAATGGGCTTGTGTTATCATGCAAATGAATTAAATCTATGGTGAATGCAAGAAGAAAAATCCAAAGAAAATCAAGCCCCCCTTTTTAGTTTTACGAAACTATCACGAGATATTCTGAGGGAGGGGAGATATATAGGGAGAGAAGAATTCATAGATTGCTTCTATTCCATCCCGAGGTTAAGATTTCACCCTTCTTCTTTTGTACGGTGTTAGCCATTTCATCAGCCTATGAAACCATAAGCACTTAACTTTTACATTTCAAGCTCTAATAATCCATGGCTGCTCCGGGAATTCATGGGGGGAGTAAGTTAAGCACTTCAACTTAGGAAGCAGTGTTATTAACATGAGGTATTTCAGCTTGTATTTATTTGTGGGTACAAACCTGGTCTGTATTGTCTGTGAAACTACTTTATTTAGATATAAATGGAAGTAGCTGCAATTCTTAAATAAAAATGTATTCTTCTTTCGCACTATACAGGAGTTGATCATATTCACGTCTGTACATGTCTGACCAGGAAGCCTCTTTGACAAAGAAGCTGATCTAAGCATAGCTGTTTTGCTATTTATAGGTGCAAGTATTCTCATAACAAGTAAAGATAGGAATATTTTAAAACTAAGACGGTGGCTTTAAAAAAAGCACCCATTTTATTTACACTAAATAAAAGCTAAGCTATAGCACACGATTAGTGTAACATTTAAAAAGATTCTGTGCAAACAGTCAGCAACTTGTAGATTTCCTCAGCGTGATCCATTTCCTTCAGTAGCTTAGCAACATTAAGACTATAACAAACAAAAATTAATTGTGCCAGTGCTAATTTCCATATGTGATGCTCATCCAAGTGCACTGGAACCATTTACATTTTAACCTGCAACATACCCTGTATCACATGCATACAATAATAAATTATTACAATGCAGCTCAGGGAAGCGTAGTGGTGTTGTGTTGCATGTAGGTAGGAATTTCACCGTATCAGTAATGTTGACTGTCAGTGGGAGCCAGTGCAGCTGAAGCAGATGTTTCCTGTTGATAAGCAGAGACTGGAAAAGAAATTTCTAAGCCACTTTTCCTTTTTTCTTCATTTTCTCTACCATACTTGGCAATAACTGATCTAGTACATTCGCCATGTGCAGCCACTCTGCTTAGTGTAGACTTCCTCATCTCTTTCCATAAATCCAAATTAGCATTAGTCATGCTAAATCACAAACCTCCTCCTTTCAAAGATCCTTCTCACTCCTCCAATTGGGAACTCTCTCTCGCTATCAGATAGGGGTATTTAACTTTCTTTTGGTCACCCTTTCTTAAGGATTTAAGAGGGAAAGACTCTGCCTATGTCAACACTATTTATCAACAGAGCTATAAAATCTACTATCTAAGGCATACATTATCTTATTGCTAAGACATCTGAATTACAAAAGGCAAATTTCAGTACAATTCTATAAAATTGTAATTATACCCTGCCATATTCACAGTATTTGTTAAATCCACCACAGCATGAATAGTCAAAACTAAAGACTAGCATTACAAGCCAGAACTAAGGTAATTGAAACCTCGTTCTGAAGCTAAGCAAAACAGGTAGGTTGATACAAAGCTACCTAGATTTATAGAATAGTTTATATTGGATGAGACCTCTGGAGGTCATCTAGTCCAAATCCCCAGCTCAAAGCAGATCCAATAACACCTAGCTGCTCAGGACCCTGCCCTGTCAAGTTCTCAGGATCTCCAAGGATGGAGACTCCATATCCTCTCTGGGCCCTTATTCCAGCGTTTGACCATGTTGAACAAAATTTATCCTGTATCGATTGAAATGTCCTGCGTTTCAACCTGTGTCTGTTGCACCTTGTCCCACAGCTGTGTAACTTGAAGAACAGGCTGGCCTCATCTTCTCTACACCCTTCCACGTAACAGCTGTGGACAGCAACGTATGTCAGAGAGGCATGGGAAGGGTATCCGTGCCTCTATGTGTACTCACCTGGTGTTTTGTCATTTGAGAGCAGGAGTGGATAGAAATAGGTTAATCACTTATCCACCACCACCCCTTAAGAAATAATGCAGTCTGTGCTGAAATGGTCTCAGATTACCTGCCTGCTTGTGGAGTCCCTTCTGTAAAGCAGTAA
>NW_009212236.1:67852-90938 GCF_000690835.1 Fulmarus glacialis
CCTTATGGCATGACTTTGGATATCCACACAGATTACGGTTGTCCTCGATAGTGTAGAATCATAGAATCATAGAATCATAGAATCATTAAGGTTGGAAAAGACCTCTAAGATCATTGAGTCCAACCGTCAACCCAACACCACCATGCCCACTAAACCATATCCCTAAGCGCCTCATCTACACGTCTTTTAAATACTTCCAGGGATGGTGACTCCACCACTTCCCTGGGCAGCCTGTTCCAAGGCCTGACCACTCTTTCAGAAAAGAAGTTTTTCCTAATGTCCAGTCTAAACCTCACCTGGCGCAACTTGAGGCCATTTCCTCTCATCTAGTTCCAACACCTCCCTCCACTTTTCTCTGACCATTCTTTAGATTTGGGAATAAACTCCTCCTTGTAGGTGACATCCCAAACATCCACCTAAAGGACAAATTTTTTTTCGAGTATCTCTGCATCCTCTCCTTCCCCACAAGGAAGGGCCACGTTAGCTGTACATCCCAAACTTTTGGAAGTCAACTGAGCTATGCGGAGCTGTAGAACTGTGTATCAGCCTGAATTTCAAGAGGAGACAACCTTTTCCCTTACAAACTAGTTTATAAAATAGATAACAGTTTACAAATAGAGAACCATGTTGGAATGCATTCTGGAAGATGTGAACACACCACTCAATCTCAGTGCAACCTGAGTTACAAAAAAAATGCACGGAAGTCTAACAATAAGATAAATTATACCTTCCTCTGTGGTTAAAATACTTGAAGTAGAAAAAATAATAAAAATCTATAAAACACACTCTGGAATTTATTGTCCTTTAAAAGCTCTATAATATTAGTTGCAATCACATCCCTACTAATTAAATATATATTAGGCTACAGAAATCAATGTAGTTAGAGAAAGTAAATCAAAGGCAGAATGTAGCTTACCGATTATAGTGAAAACAGCCTGCTAAAAATCTAAGGACTCCTAAATACTGTGAGGCTTTTCAAGATATTTCCTTATCATTAGGCTGCTAGATTTGTGAAGTCAGAAAATATTTAACATTTATTAAAATTTAGTTGTAGGGGAATATTAATATGTAAAATTTTATTTTAAGAAGTACAATTTATTTAATTAATTGAATTACTAGGATAAAAATGACAGATGTTAGAGGACATCAGGGACAAATTTTTAACACTAAGCTAAACACTAGGAAAAAAAATTTTCTACAAGTCATTATCTAATCACATAATCTACATTGCCAAAATCTTCAAGAGCAATGCAGGTAAAAGGTGGCTGTTGTTTTAAACTTCCAGAGACCTTCATCACCGTCATTGTAACTGTGCAGCCTTTTCCCAATCATTGATCACTGTAATATCTGCCCACCTTAAATCGGCAATGAATAAAGACTAGTTATTCCAAAACTCTGCCTTACGAGTTCCCATCCTATGAGGTTTGCTGTGAAGATCTACATGCAGTGTCTCCTCCTCTTCCACTGTGAGAGAATCCGCCTGTCTGATCCACTAGCTCAGGGGAGATGCCACCCCGAGAGGCAAGTCAGGGGTTGCGATGCTTCAGGGGCCCCTTGGGAGTGAGGGCTCACTGCGACCCATCGACCACTGCCAACAGGTCAGCTGCAGAACCACTGGTCCAGTTCAGCCTCCACTGGGGAAGGAGTGGGAGCTGAGCGCATGTGTGCAGAGGAGAAGAAAAAGGGGGGCCACTGGCTTTGCCCTGTCGGAGAGCTGGGTAAAAAAGGGCAGAGCTCACACAGGGAAGAAGGGCTGCTCGTACAGATCCAAACTGCTGTGGAGCCATGGTTTTGGGGAGATATTCGCGGTTTACGCTATGCAGGGAAGAGGGAAGTTGCTCTGGAATAATGGCACTGGACAAGAGACAGCCCTCTGACAGAGATCTTTCTGGAAAAAAGGAGAATTCACACAAATAGATTTGTTCAGGCAAGTCACTGCACGTGAACAATTGAAGTATGGGAAGGAACAGGGTAAAATACTCTGAAGCACCTACATGACTTGGCAATCTTCATCTTGGAAAGACATCAATTTTAGTGGGAGTCTGAAATTCCTGTCTGCATCTGATGATATGTAAAAATCTCACTTAAGTCCTGTGAAAATTTTATCTTGATGTAAACCATTAAATCTGAACCAGAAGGTGAGCTTGATTTAATATCTTCTGGTACAGCATATTTAAAAAAAATATATATACATATTTAGCTTACTATGTAAGTAACAAAAAGAATGCAACTGGATTTCTTAATTATTGGATTAAAAACTGTAGCATTGTTAAGATACCCTAGTCACTGATAAAGATTTCTGTATATATTATTTGTATTTTAAGTGAAAAAATGCAAACCCAAAACAAACAGACCTCTAGCAATGAAAAATACCATGAACCTGGTGCTGCCTGTCAGACCAGTGCCTGCAGGTATAAATTGGTATGTTGCAATAACTTCATAATCATGCATAAAATAGAAGTATCTTTCCATCTGGATGTAAATGAATCATTTAAAGATTCTAAACTTGGTGATTTCTATATACACATAAAGCTTCTGATCTCCTTTCCTTTCTTTTCACCCATTCAACCTGTGTGGTATTTATGACTGGGCAAACATTTACGTTTGTTTGGATTAACTAATGGCTTAGGGTTTTGTGAAGGTCATCATCCTGGTTTTACACACATGGCTGAATTGCACATCTCCAGAGCTAAAAGCATCAGATACTAAATTTTGAGTTAAGTATCCTTTCTAGCAGGGACTGCAAATCACCATCTGCAGCAATGCCTTCCTTCAACCTTGACGTTGCCCTAAATATCAGACACCACCACCCAGCCATCAAACCCCTGCACCCTTCTGAAGGTCACTGCTTTCACATCGTCCAGTCTGCGCGCAGACATTCAGCACAGCTTTCTGGCAGGAGCAAACCCCTGTCCCCTCCAGCATCCTGCAGTGAGCAGGGCTACGCCGGCAGCCCTTCAGCACGCCGCACTCGCCCCTGACTCCCTCTCCTTCCACGGAATGAGGCACCCTGTAAAGAAAGGAGCCTGCAAAACACACTGATCTGACAGGTCCGTTGTTTTGCCTCCACTACGGGGCATCTAGTCCTACCCACAGAAAATTGAGAATACGAGAAAGACCCTGAGCGTCCATTCAAACCCACAAATATTTCTAAATCTGCAGGACAGATCTAACATGTGAAATGCTCACTTACTGGCAAAAAAGTAAATCAGCATTAACTATAAAATACTCAGTAATGGCAGCTTCTGTCTTTTCCCCATAACAACTTTGCTATAGTTACTGCTCCCACAGCACACGGCTAAAAAGACAAGAGAGGAGAGAATGAGAAGGAAAGAGAAAGAAGAAAGAAGAGCAAAAACTTAGCCAAACTTGCTTGGCTTAGACACTTTGAAGAGGAAGCAGCCATCTCCCATAACTACACTTGACTAAAACCCAGAAGGAAAACACAACAGGCAAAGAAGCTGCAGCTGTTACTGGAAAAGATGTATGAAGAAATGCTGCCAAATTTACTTCCAAAAGTATCACAAACCTGAACATCCCAGGAACATTGAGTGTCTGCAATACGGCTGTATGTAAAGGAGATGAGAAATGCCATTACATATGTTTATCTGCCTGCATGAAATAAAGGAAAGTGTAAATATTCATTCTCTCTTTCACAAAAACCAAACAAACAAAAATCCCACAACTTTTTAGCAACTACTGGGAGGCCAAAGGAAGAAGTAGCAACAGACTCTGCCTGGGAAGGCTGGCTCTCTTTAGGGAATCTTGTAGGGTGCTGGAAGTTATGCTAACCTTTTATTTCAGAGCTCCTTCTGAGCATTATTTAGATGTAATGTATTAAATGTATAATGGAAATACAGAGTCATATAAACGTAGGCAAAAAGCAATGAAAATGCATACATACAAATTGTATAAGCTAATGCTATTGCTACTTGAATCGCTAGTATTTTAATTATATCTAACAAAAATTAAAGAGATACAAGTTTCTCACAGCATGGGGTCACCAATGTACTGTGGGCAAAAGCAGATGCATGTTACAAAGTATCTGAAGATTGTTAAAAATTTCCTGCATAATTGTACTACAAAGTATAAGTTTAAAAAATTCTTTGCGATCACAACCAGAAGGGCTAAACTTTCACGTATTATCCAGACGCAAGAATATTTTGTTGAACACAGAGTCACCCAGAATGACAGCACTTAGAGATGTAAAACACTGTTCGTCACAGCACAGCATTCAATCTGAACCTTTCAATCATGACTATTTAGCTCTTGACTTTGTTGGCTGCCTCATATAGCTTCTTAGCTGGTTCAGCGAGCTGATGTTGATAACACTAACTCCCCTATCCGTGCATAGTCAGCTATTGAGGTGACTGCAACACGGAGGCAGGGTGATAGTTCAATCATTTGTGGGCAAAAAGAACAGATTTTAAGTCACATTGCTCTCCTTTCCCTCTTCGAAAACGAACACTAAGGAAGTTGATGAGTTATTTTGCCTTTACCAGAAGCCTTAACCACCGTCAATACTAAAAGTGCATCTTGGAGTCTGAGCAGCTAAAGAAAAAAATATATTCACACTGTGCTGAATTCTCAGGGAACAAACAACAACATTCATTTTGAGTCATTATTAACATAACAGCCCATCAAATGCAAATACTCTAAAGTATGATTCAGTTAATGTTTTAAGAATTACAGCTTTTCTTAATAAACACATCCATGCCTTCTACAGATTATTTTAAAAAAAAAAAAAAAAAAAAGAAGAAAAAGCAGCTCAGTTCCATCTTAACAAACTTACTGGTTTTTAACAAAGTACAATGTAGCCAAAACAGTGTTTCAAATGAGGAAGCATTTGCACAAAGGAAGCTTGAAGAAGCAAAGACACATGCTCTGTGTATCCAGGATCATTAACCAGCCTTACCAAACCTGGTAGAATTTCAGCTCAATCTAGTTTGTCTTATTAAGATCAATCCCCATCAATAATAAGATGCAGTATGCTTTCATTACTTAACAGCCCAAGATAAGGTCTCCAGTTTCTGGATTACCAACTGTGCTGTCTGGCTATGCAGTGTGGAGACCACTCCTCACCTTTTGGGCACTGCAGGCTTTTCTGCTTCGGGAGGTACGATGGCAAAGTTAGTTCCACCTTTGTTCACTGATACAACTTGCCTGAAGTTGGCAGGTACGCGTCTGTGTGGATGTATTACGTATGTACATATGTATATACCTTCTCTTTTCTCTCTTTGTTCCCAAAGAGTGACTAGAGTGCTGCATTTGGAAATTCTATAAATAACATGAGAAATAAAATAAGATTTATTTTTACTATTTAACGAGTTAGTTGCATACAGACTAGTGATGGCAGCAACACAGTCTGGCAGCCAAGTGAAGGATAACAAAACCCAGGGACCATCATTCTCTGAAACATTTCAGCTCTGTCACTCAGGAGGGTGACACATTAACTGCTGATAAACCAACTCCAGAACAGTTCAGTTCATGGAAGTCAATTTAAAATCCTGAAATGTACAACATTTTTGAGCCTTGAGAAAATTAAACTTTGCTTTGGTTTCAAAAGATTTGGCTTTGATACCAGCAAAAGGTAATATGGTAAATAAATGGAAAAATATGGAGCTATTTTAAGTGCAGCAGCTTCTAGAAGAGGAAATCTTAGCAGAATTGCTATCTCTGGTTGGAAGGCATCAGCCATGGGCTAAGAAGGGAACAATATTTCATAAGCAAGAAAGGAAAGTCATTGCAAACAGACTGGCTTTTCTCACTGCACCTATCTTATCCTGAACTTAACTTCTACAATTAATTGAACCCAATTACCTAGGTTTCTATTTGAGGAAAAAACAAAAGAAAAGAAAGAAAAGAAAAGAAAAAAGAAAAAAAAAGAAAAAAAAGAAGAAAAGAAAAAAAAAGAAGAAAAAAGCTAGAAGGGCGGTTGAAATGAAGCTGTAATATTTAATCGGTATTAAAACTGAGTTGGGAGCCAATCAATACCCAATAAATTCATTTTGGTGGCAAACTATTTAAGTTACAGGCTGCTAAAGGATTTCTCTCCTCTAACGAATTGATGTCTCACTGCTGAAGAGAATTTCTGCAGTGTTTTATTTAAAAATTCAATTAACCCTTTGATGAATGAAATAGTAATTTGTTGTACTGTTCTGACAGGCAAAGGTGTTATAGACTTAACTAACATATATAATAGATCTATTTTTAAATTATAAAGAACTTTCCTTTTAATTTTATTTTGAGAATCAATCACTTTTTTTTCCCCATTTTGCCTGATATCGCACCAATGGTGCTGATGAGGTGACATTAGCTTCAGCTAAAGTGAATTAATATCCCTCAGACCCTTGTAGGATTAGCCTTCTCAGCACCCGCTCCAGAGACCCTTACTTCTCGATCTGCTTGCTTTGTGTAAATAATCCCATGACACACAGCACAACTTGTGTGGGCAGAGCAGATCTGCAGGAATTCAGATTGCTTTCCTGATCCAGAAATTGTAAAGACAATTGCTGTTCTGCAAAATACACTGATACAACTGGTGTTAGATCTACAGCAAAAGATAAAATTTCATGCAACCGTTGATCAGTACCCTCTGCATAATTGTTGCTAAAACCTTGGGAGCTTCACCAAATTTTGTATTCACTAGAGGCACTTTATCCTGTACCACTGCATTTTTGTTATGATAATTTAAAATTGACAACATTATTCTTCATGACAGAAACAGTTCATGATATTACATGAATATTAACATTGCAATAAAATATCTGCATTTTGACAAGAAAAACAACAAAATTTAAAAAGTTATTAAAATAACCTGAATCAGATTTTTTTCTTAAACTACAAAGTACAAAGTTCCCGATATATTATAAGTTCTTCTTTTAAAATGTACGTCGCTTCCTTATCCTTACTTTTCCCATGTCCTAAAAATAACAACCCTTGCATGTTGGGTTCTGTGTGTGTGTGTGAACATCATTGTAAACTTAACAGAATCAGAGAGAGAAGAATG
Organism: Fulmarus glacialis; assembly: GCF_000690835.1. NCBI lineage: Eukaryota > Metazoa > Chordata > Aves > Procellariiformes > Procellariidae > Fulmarus > Fulmarus glacialis. The sequence continues at coordinate 74,862 of NW_009212236.1, forward strand.
TTTGTCACATATGAAAAGCAGCACCAATAATTATTCAATGAATTTAGAAATCAACTCCAGCAGTGAAGTATATGAGATTCCTGCATGAGAAATAATGATTTATTGCTGTTCAGTGCATGCTTACTTATGTGGATACAATTTTCCACTAAGAAATCAAAACAAAATAAGAAGCCCAAACATTTGCATGGTTCCTTCAAAGAGACTGAGAAATAAATTGAATACTAACAAGTATGTTTAGCACAGCTGATTTAGTCCATGTCCATGAAGCGTAAAACATGCAAAAACCCCAATGTAGTCTAGTTAACTTTACATATTTTTTTGTAAATAGGTTAAGAAATAAGTACTCTTCTGCACAAAATTACAGGGAGACTCTATAACATTCATTTTTTGAGAACATTCTTAATGCTTGCTATTACTTATTTTAACCTCCATTCACAACTTCATTCATTTGAATACAGCTACTTCTCATTTACAGTAAGGTAATCAGACTCCACGGTTTAAATCAACTCTGATGGCTTAACAGGGGGGGGAAAAAAAAAGAAAAAAATAAGTCAAACTTTCAAATCCGGCCTTTCAATTTGTACCTTCAACTATATACATATTTGATGGCTGGATCTGAAAATGGGTATTAGCGTACGCATGAAAAGCAGCCAGGTACCACAGTAATATAGAACATAAGAATATGCAGCACTATACGCTACAGACTCATCATAAACAGGATTGGGAGACTGGATTACTCAAAAGAGAAGTGGAATGTCCCAAAAAAGTATTATTTACTCTTTTTTTTTGCAGAGTACTACAAGACCTACGCGGTCATAGACTTACTTCCAGTATGTTGTGCATTATGTACAGTCAAAAATCATTAGTAGGGTGAGAAATCTTTGCAATCAGCACCCTAAAAACCAAACAAACACCACCCCCCTCAAAAAATCCCATGGTAATAATAATTGAAGAAAGCCTTTCAAGATGTTGAGTGAACATTAAAGCAGTTAAAATTAAATGCATTCCAATTGTGAGCAAGAGTTTTGCAGTACTATGAGATAAGGGTAAAGCGTTGCCACTGGTTCCCTGCACCAGCTCTCTGGGGGCTCCATCCATGAGGGAGGAGAAGAGACACGTCCTGCCTGCTGCTTTTTCCTACACATGAGCAATACTATCACCATATCTGGTTCTCTTCAGTTGTCCAAAACATATGATCAGTAGCTCTAAGGTTCCTATTTTAACTACAAAATGCACATTTGAACCAATAAAAATAAAGTAAGTTTTCAAGAAAAAGGAAAAGCAATGAGAAGCTGTGTTGTTTTTAGTCTGTAACGCTATTTCTGTAATTTTATGTGGTTAACCTATGTGGTAATAAAATAACCCTAACTTTTTTTTTCTTTGAAGCAGATCTGCCTGTTCTTCACTATGTTTTACAGAAAAAGAAATCCAAAAGCATTGTCTTAATGGCAATGCTTGGATTAAAGAGATTTTTAAAAATAAAACAAAATCCTCTAAACCTTTGCCAGAAGATGTGATTGAACATTCCCAAAGTTGGTAGAATTAACAATTCTAAAAATGTACAGTAATACCAGATGCTGCAGCCAGTTGTTGTTGACTATTTAAAAAAAATGTAAATTTGAACACATCCTGACAGTATGATGCTCTCTTACAACTCTCATGTTTCTTACAGAGTTCCAGCTGGGAAATTATAACTGGAAGACATCTGTCCTTATGTATCTTATATTCCAAAACTCCGTAAAGGACAAGCTTTTTATCAGACTGCTGAGCGCTTTTCGTTGAAAATATAATTTCTCAGATAATCAATTATCTATCCAATCAGATAGCTTTTTGAATAAATCCATCTTTTCAGAAAAGGGAATGACAACTCCTCAGCTTCCCACTAATATTGTACAAATATCCTAATCAGCTTCCTACAGTCATACACGCTCTGTGAAGCAAAAGCCTGATTTGGGTCTTCTCGTAATTGTGAGCCTAACTTCATCTAATAGCTCTTGCTAAGTAATAAGCTTACCAGATATCACACGAAAATTATGGCACCAAGTTGAATACATATTTTGTACTGCTCCTGAATGAATATGAATGCCTGTTTAACTTTACTTAGCACTTGATCCTGATTCCATTCAGCTCACAGAAGAAAAACAGTCCTTAATATTAATGCAGCAGAATCAAGTCGGTAGGCACGTAACCCACTCAATTTCTGCAGAATACTCAGTTAAGAGTATTTAACTCTAGTTAAATAGATGCCTAGGCACTCCTAAAATTGGGTTTAAATATTTGAAATTCAAGAGCCAAATATTACACGGTGAAAGATCACTTCCTTCTGATCCAGCTGTCATACAACTGTCGACAGCCTTGAGTCAAGGAAATCGGATCATTCTACTTACTGAGGTGTCTAGGCCCTTCCTCTGCAATCACCACGCTGAAGACAGTAGACACTCTGTACAATGCTAGGGAACACAAGGCAGGATGAATAAGGCACTTTATGAGCAAGATAGTGACCTCTAGATGATCTCCAGCCATTCCTTCTAACCTAAGATGTTCTATGGTTCCCTAACGCAGACTTAAGCCCAGGACACCGGTTGTCTTTTTGGAACATAAATAAATAAAAAGATCTAGATAGCTCCTAGTACGAGCCCACAAAAGAGAACTGTTTGTTCAAGAGCACCTTACAAAGCTAGAATAGAACTGTGCATTTTGAAATCTGATTTGTTTTATTTATGCAGTCCCCCATAAAACATAATTCTCTGTGAAGTCCCAGGTGCATAAAATTTTTACACTTCCAATTGAGATGCGAACAATCAGGAATGGACTTAATTCTGCTCACAGTTGTATCCCAGGTTACCCACCTTTTCCCCTCCTCAGCTAAAATTGCATACATACTTAAGAGAAACTCACACGTTAAAAGGCTTTTGATGAACATTTTAACTTTAAAATTCACCAGAAAAGTAGCTTTTCTTCTATACGACTCCCTGCAAAATCTTCCAGATGTTTTTACTAAATAGAAATCTTGCTATAAACATCACAGTCAGATGTTAGTTACTTGTACTCCGTCAGTAATTTCACTTTCAACGGTCAAACAGCAAAGTCAACCAATTGCTACTTTGTTCCACTTCCTCAAAACAGATGAAAAATACATTGCAGTGGTAAGCACAAAAAAGAAGCATTTGAATTTTAACTGGAACTAGTAAGGTCAAAATGATCTGTGCACACGCAGCCAAGTCTGGTAACATGGGGTATGAAATGACATTGGGCGAGTATTCCAAGAGTTAATGAATACCGAGGGGGACATAAATAAAATTATGTTGATATTTTGATGGAGAATTTGAAAGAGATTAGGTTTGTGGCATGCTCCTGAGGGAACCATGACTAAGATAAGAAGTATGAGCTATGAGACTTCATTTCTGAGAATTACTTACAAAATAAAGAAATAAGCAGCCACAAAAGTTTTGATGACTGGCGTACAGAGACTTGTACCTGGCTTGCAACCCTTGGGGAAGAGTTAAAAAAAAAAAGAGTCCAAGAAATAATGGATTTCCAAGCAAAAATAAGATATATTGAAAACAACTGAATAGAAAATACAAAAGGGGGTGGTGAAAATGAAAACAAGATGATACCAGTGAACTACAAAAACCCAGCAAATTGTAAATAACACATTTAAACCATCATGAAGATAGATTCATTGAAGTCCTTGGTATCTAAATGTCATTATTCTATTTTTAGGTGCCTGGTATTTAACACAAAATATGACCTGTACTAATTGATATTTAACTACTGTATTCAATTTGTAAACATGATGTAAAGGAAAAGACAAGATGAATGCTTTATAGACATTAAGAAGACAGCGTCGGCAAGGACAGTGATGAAAATTGGAAGGGTTTAGTTTACATCCTCTGAGATAGCATACTGTACACGTCAGTCCCTCACTGTCTGTTTTACTCATTTGCATGAGCACTATAATTGACAGCTTGTTAACAGCTTATTAGGGACTCTGAAACCCTCTAACAAACACCACACACAAAACAACAGAGTGGACAGACACACTAGTCATAAATTCTATTTTAACAATCCCAACTGAAACCCACAGGTCAAAAACTGCATCTTGATTGCATAAGAAATAATTATGATTGGGGTGGGGCTAGAAAAATCAGCAGACACAGGAGTAAGAATATAAGAACAGCCACACCACGTCAGACAAATGCTCCGTCCAGCCTAGTTTCTTGTCTCCAACCGCAGCAAGCACAGCGATAGCTCCCGCACACTCTCTCAGCCTCAAGCAATCTGCAGCTCTGGGACTGCCTAAGCCAGGAGTGGTGTTTCATGTTTAATAGCCACTGATGGATTTTCTTCTATGAATCTCTCTAAATGTATTTTGAACCTCTGTAAAGTTTGAGCACAATTAAATGGTTTAAAATACCTTGCTATTGCCAATCTTTCTGCAGATATTAACCTAATGCTTATTTTTGGGGGGTAAAAAAAATAAACAAACTAATATGTAAGCTGCAACTCTTATTTTTCTGCATTTCTAAATCTAATGTAGTTACAACACGGCCTTACCACAGCCTACGATGGAAAATGTCTATTAGCACGAATTGCAACATATCACATGAAAGACAATAACAGCATCATAACACATAGAGAAAGCTATTTGTATTTTCTGGTGAGGCAGTACAAAGCTACTGAATGTTGTCCTTACTTATCTGAGGATGAAAGCCTTATTATAAGCTCATTTCAGTTGAACAAATCTCTCTGGGCTCCCTGCTGAGCAAGGCATTTAAACTTTAAAGCTAAAGGCATTCATTTTCCTTTGCTGACAGTGAAAACCTTACTGCACAAGCTCCACGATGCACATGGAAGCTTTTAGATCGCTCAGTGGCAGAATGCATTAAGGCATTTAGCTGCTTACTGCGTTTCTCTGCAGTGAACGGACATCAAAGGCATTCATTTCCACGGGTAGCAAGAGTGGACTCTTCAGTGCAACTACTGTTATCCCGCTCAGGTTTAAGTGCTCTCTAGATTCCAAATACAGAATACAGTGACAAAATATTCTGGGCAATATTTTTCAGATCATTCTGACTTGCTGTTATTTCTGAGGAGTATTTAGCATAGTGCTCCAGGCGCTGGAGAATTGAGAGGCCCTTCTCTGGGTCAAGGCACATAATACCCATCACTATGGAAAAGATGCACGTTACAGAACCACAGCTTCCTATTTTTCACTGTCCATGTTCCCAACAGCTTCTACTAACAAAGCTTTTTTTTTGTTTTCTTTTTAAACAAAACAATCTTTTGCTTATTTTGCTTATTTTGCATTTGCTGGTGGTCTCTGTCTAAGAAAAGTTACTGTCGAACACAAACATTCAAAAGTCTGACTACACACTACAAAAGGGACCAAGCACTTTTGTATACACACTTAGAAGCAAGATCTTAAATGCTTATCTTCTTATGTATTGGGTGACTCAGAGATCAGAGCCGAAGTTTAATCACTACAGTTCACCCAAGTGTAACATGTCCCCAAATCAAACACCCAAATCATAAAAACTCCCTGCCACAAACAGCAAGGCAAATAAGAAGAAGTTATTTTCATCTCATGTATCTCTTCAATTTTACTTAGCTTAAACGCTGGATCTCGTCCTACATTCACTGATACTCACTAAGATCAACAGAAGTTTGCTTTGTTTCACACGGGCAGCTTTTGATCATCTATTCTCAGAAGCAGCTTCTTGTAATACCAAAAAAAGTATTTTTAAATAATGATGCCGTAAATATGGCGAAAAGAACAACTCAGATGAAATATTATGTTATACATGTCTGTTATAATTTATGTGTGGGAGGGTTTTTTTTGTTTGGTTAGGTTTTTTTAAACATATTCACAGTTTACTGTTGCAAATAAGCATGAAAGTAACTTAATACTAATTGTTATCAGTACATAGATAGGAAGAATAGGAAATTACTGTGTGACTGTAGTATTATTACCTAGACTGCATGCAGGTAGCAATACAGACTTCACAACGCTGCAGGAATAAAGCATGAGACCAAGCCAAAATCTCACTGAAACACAGACTGATTGACATCTGAAGAGCTAAATAGATGCAATAATTACGGAAACACTAGCTTACCAGACTGTATTTTTTAAATATATCTATGACAAAGGTAAAGGCAAAACACAAAACAAAAACAAAGCACCAGCAATCGCCATTATTATTATTAGGTCACAACTGCAGGGAAGATTCTGTCCAGGTCAGTCCAAAAAAATACATAGCCCTAAGAACTCATTTTGTTAGGTGACAAATACTTCATCTTAGTCTACAAAAATATTTATGTTACTAACTTTTAAATGTATGAGTATTTGAGCTATTTTACATTGAGGTCAAGGGACTATTCGCTTAAACTAAAGAACTGTATAAATAGTTTTCTTAATTAACACCAGTATTAACAGTAGTATTTAGCACTTCACTAATATTAAGACTTCTACCTGTCAAATAACAAAATGGTTGCCAGTTCATGTTACTGAAAACTGTAGTGGGGACATTATTTTTATGACTACATTATACTACATGTTTTGCTTAATATATTAACTCTAAAAAATTAATATGACTCAAACGCAAGATTTGAAATGAACCTAATAATTAAATGAAGACAGAAAATCTTAAGCAGAAGGAACAATCCATTCTTCATTAAGAAACAAACAAACGAGAGTGGGCTTCAACTGTGGTAAAAAAGACTCAAAATAAACATGAAGAAAAATTTTCTAATGACAAAGATAGCAAAACAGAGGAACAGATAACTAGAAGTGGTTGTCTTCATCATGTGTATAAACTGATATGCCTTGCCAATGGACTATGTAATCTTTAGAGGTCTACTTCAGACTACAGCTATGAAAATGTTTCCTTAATGTCAAATTAGAATGTAAAACTGTTTTATGAAAATGAAAAATTGTATTTGTTCTTAAAACTGCTTAAAAACATGCATAAAGAAAAATCTGCTGGAGCAGACACGAAGACAAAAGTTCTGCTATCTGGGCACCAGGTAGCAAATACAGAAGTCTGCAGAATCATCTCCAGCACCTGTGTACCAGGAAGCGATCCCAGGAGGGATCAAAAATTATGTAGTGGTTCCCTATAAAATTAGGAATTCCTTTTACAGCTCACCATATAACTACTAAAAATATAAGAGAGTATTTCATGCTTTTCCTTTTCTTTACAAGGGTTTTAACTGACACAACCAATATTAACAAAAATGACTTAACACTCTACTTTACAAAGCTCAACAAGAATTTTAGTCTGATGTTCAGCAAAGATTATCTATCCATAGTACTACTGATACACCATTTATTAGGCTCACAAAAAGAATGAGTTAACTTTACAATCTGTTGTCTTTTGGTATAGTCTGCTTGCTTTTATGTTCGGGCTCTGCCTGTTACTACTTTGAAAATATATTTGTAGAATTGGCTTTAATGATGAAGATTATTACAGAGAGAGCCAACCCACAATATGGTAAATGTTAAAGTGGCAAGATTTTAAATTTAAATTGCAAGTGTCCAGCAACTAAGCAGGGCGAGCTGAAAAGAGTGGGAATTGCTACAACGTTGGCCCTGAGTCAATTTTTACATGCTGATTACCTACTGTAACTACCAGCAATTTTGACGGTGTTTGGCAATCTTTATTTTACTTACAAATATTTGCATAAAGGCAAAACAAGACATTTTAAATAGCCTCAAATCAGTTGTAAGAATAAAAACCAGCTGTATTTACTGTCCTCCTTGCTGCTGTACCAAAATTTGTGGTGTTCTATAACTGTTGAAACTGTGACACAAGATTGCATTCACTTTTATCTTACCCTAAGTAACACTATTTTCTACAACTGTAAAGGAACTGCACCATTATATACTATGCACTATCATATCATAATCTATTGAAAAGAACTGGCACAGCTACAATAAAAGTCATCCTTTTCTGTAGCTTGTTCTTTGCAAATCACCCAAATGCTAGCAGTTGAAGAGAGCCTTTGATTTCTTTTCATGTTGGCACTGTAAACCCCCTCTTGTTCGATACACACATATCCCTCAACTTCTGTCAAAAGCAAGAACAAATTTCCTAACCAAAACTGAAAAGTCCTTGGCTTTTCAAATGACTATAAATTGCATGGCTAAGTGCATATGGCCACAGGGCTGTCACAGTTACTTTTCTTGACAATTCATCATAGCATACTAATTCTGTAATATCATTACTGTGTCTCTTCTCACTGTACTGATCCAGCCAGTTAATTTAATCAACTAATAATAGATTCAGAAATGGATGCAAAGGGCCCTAGCACTTCAAATTGTATTACTAGAGATGCACAGCAGTGAAAGCAACGTATTCTGTACTTGGCATTAAATATAACCCCAGTAAGTTATATTCTTCTAGTAAGTTGGAGATTTTCCTTTAAAAGGAAAAGAAAAAATATTTGTAGAAGTTCAGAAAAGGTCTTTTTCAACAAGATTAAAAAAGCAGTTTATTTCACACTAAGCATAACTTACAATTATATTGTATTAATTTGAAGAAAAAATTATAGCCAACTATTTAATCAATTATCATAACTACTGTAGGTAAATTTCAAGGTAAAAAACACTGCAGGAAAGAAATATATATCTGTAGTGGAAGCTAAAGGTGTATGATTAACTGCAATGTGAGCCATTCAAACATGGACAATTAATTTTATTAAATTTTAATCTTCTCTGAAAATGTCAATGATGATTAAAAACATTATTCTCTAACATCTCGGTCCATTTTGCATGTCATGAAGACTAATACTTAAACTTTGTATGATAAGGAAAAAAAAAAAAGTAACCCAAAATGTAAGCAAAACTGAAATGCAGACCGCATCCAATTTTTGCTTCTAAAACACTGACGATCAAAGTAGTACCCCGTGAAATTTTCAAGTATGCAACACAGACTCTGATCTAGTATCTGCTCACTTCAGCTAAGAAATCTACACAATCCAAAGGGCACATCCTGCAAGATGCCACAGACCTAACGCGGGGATAGGCATACTTTACAGGCATGTAAAAATTTGTCAGAGTTCAAAAGGTGCTACCAGCTCTCAACAATATTCTCTAGAGATAGATATATAATGTGTGTGTGTGTGCGCGTATGCAAGTGTATCCAATATACATAAGTGTATGTTCAAAGTAGCCGTACCCTTCATCACCAACAGATTTTTGCTTTCCTGTCCTCACAAGGCGAGGAGCAGAGCTCTGGCGCACGACCGCAGGGAGGGTAGCACTGGCTGGGAGAGTGGCGGTGCCCCGGTCCTGGCAGCGACCAGGCACTGCACTCACCCGAAGCCACTGACCGAGCCGCTTTAAGTCCCGTTTGCACTATCGGAGCGTTAAAAAGGACAAGGATGCCACTCTGGATACGGTGTACTGTGAGGAAATCATGTTCAACAGACCCGATTTCAACCCCCACGTAGAATTTTCTACTTAAGATTAAATCTAGATGAATTGCCAATGTCAATCCAATTAATCTTTTGGGGAGCTTAGACTAAAGTCAATGAATCTCTTTGCTTGCTGAGGCATCTTGTGTATTGGGGCCTAAAACAAGGCAAAAGTGTGTTTCCTGATGTAAACAGAGTTAATTTTGGCAAAACTCAGTGAGCAAGGGTGATAGAGATTTATAGACTTACTCTCTGGCCATGATTCAGGAAGGCAAATGTTTAACATTTTAAAAGCGATTAGAGGCCTCCAAAATGCAATGAATCTTCTGTACCTGCCAAAGCACTCTCCCTGAAATGAGGGTGCCTGAATTCAGACTTACATTAAGGCCAGACTAAATACACATCTCTTAAAAGACATTATGCAGAGATCACTGTGTACTCTCTCTTTAAGGTGTCCAACGTCACTTGTTACTAAGCGTGATTCAAATTATGCCTACCTAGTCTAAAAGCAAGGCATCTGCTTGAGTACCATAATCTAACAAAACAAATAATTTTCCTTTCATCAATATACAACAGCTTTGTTCATTACTGGGAAACGTTAGGTGGTGAAGTATTGAGTGCTATGCATTTTACGTTTAAATCAATGTACTGTCTTGCAGTTATGCCACCTAATGTGTTTTTAAGCCATGCGCTACAGAAATCAATGTGGTTCTTACTTGATATTCAGTGTTAAGTTCAGCCTCATAAATTTAGAATTGCACTCTGTTATTTTGATGGTTATGTATTAACCATGTCCTGTAAGTTTTATGATTTTATATTCAGACGTGCAGTAAATCATGGCAGTTATACACAAATGGCATACGGCGGCTTTATTTTTACTGTCCATTCTGGAAGAGAAAGAAAAGGATGATTCATTTGACCTATCGGGGAAGAAAAATACAGTATATCAGATACATTTCAGAAGGTGTATCAGTAACAAAATTAGGCTTCATAAAATTTAACTGAGTCTTTTCTGAGACAAACTGATTTGCAGCAGATAAATGTGTTTGATATACTTCATCTTACCAATATTTTACACTGGAACAGGCACACAACAGTTGATCATTCTTTGCAACACATCTAGCAGGTGCTATGCTATTGTCTAGAAATCAAATGCTACACTGTAAATATTTTTTCTAAAAAATTGATATTGGTATACAGAATAAAAACCAAGCCCTTTCGCAGCAACTTCTAAGATGTTTTAATAATGGAAAAACTTTTCTTACTTTTTTTTTTTTTTTAAGTATCTAAATAAACTTTCTCTTGTACAATAAGCCAGAAAATCAGTGCTCTGCAAGGTATGCTTTTTATGTAAGTGGAAATTTTATTTTTCTTCCAACTTGCAATTTAATTTCTTGACATGAAACAAACCACAGGTTCCTAGACCACATGGCAATATAAAGATTTTTTGCTTCCTTCATTAAATATGGCTTCTCTTCAGCATTTTATACCATGTTTTTTTCATAGAATGGTAATGTCACTGCTTACTCAGTATATTTCAAAACAACTGTCATCCATAGTTAATTTGAGAATTGTTTTTCCCTTCATCAGAGTACTGGTTTTGGCTGGGATGGAGTTAATTTTCTTCACAGTAGCTAGTATGGGGCTGCGTTTTGGATCTGTTATCAACACAGGGATGTTTTCGTGCCTGCTGAGCAGTGCTTACACAGAGTCAAGGCCTTTTCTGCTCCTCACCCCACCCCACCAGCGAGGAGGCTGGGGGGGCACAAGAAGCTGGGAGGGGGCACGGCTGGGACAGCTGACCCCAACTGACCAAAGGGATATCCCATACCATATGACGTCATGCTCAGCATGTAAAGCTGGGGGGAGAAAGAGGAAGGGGGGGACGTTCGGAGTGATGGCGTTTGTCTTCCCAAGTCACCGTTACGCGTGATGCAGCCCTGCTTTCCTGGAGATGGCTGAACACCTGCCTGCCCATGGGAAGGAGTGAATGGATTCCTTGGTTTGCTTTGTGTGCGCGGCCTTTGCTTTGCCTACTAAACTGTCTTTATCTCAACCCATGAGTTTTCTCACTTTTCCCCTTCTGACTCTCTCCCCATCCCACCTGGGGGCAGTGAGCAAGCGGCTCACTCCCCAAACAGGTACAAAACAGCCTCACATACCACTGAACTGATCAGCACCACCAGATTTTCCCAGTTTGGCAAATTCCCAGATCAAACGATGAGCCAGCAGCGAGACAGTGTAACGCCCTTAGTGACAGAGGACACTGCGGTTACACCAGACCTCCTCTATTGTCTCCCACTTTCTCAGGTGAAATCCTGAAACCAAAATCCTCTTTCATTTTCCAAGAGTGGTAAAAGACTGAAAAGGCCATTTAAAATCATGGTGTGCAGCATTGTAATTTTTTTATTTTAATGTCACTATAGTTTAAAAACTAAATGGGTAAGAATCACAGGAAAGACTGTGCGTTTCTTCTGATAGCAATTCAAATCACAGAAAATAATCTGACAGTATCTACAGTGTAATCCAGGAGAAAAACAAGAAAGCTTTTCTTTAAAACTAGTAATGTATACACTGGGCATTTGCATGGATTCCTATCTAATCATACCTCAACAGTCCATTGCTATAGCAGAATAAAAAGGTGTTAATTTATGTCATCCCAATGGGCTGGAGTGTCCCAACTCTGGGGGAGGAGGCACTGTACTCATCTCCCACAGCTTATCCCGACAAATTTTCTTGGAGTTAAGCCCTACAATTTCTGAATTACATGTCAGATCTATATTCCGGTATATGCTGCACTTTACAGTTCAGAATTAGCCCCGCCACTACAATAATAAAACCAAAACATAAATGAACCATGAAATATATTAAACGAGGCACTCTCAAACAACTGAATTTGGTTTTGCATGACTTAGAATAGGCAAGTAAGCTTGGTTTATCAGGCCTCACATTTTATACCAACTTGGTTTCATTTTTGAACTTATTTTCATTAGTACCTTTTGTTAATAAATACAGAATGACTGCACAGGTCTAATTTGGGTGAGTTAAGAATCATGAATAAAGCCACTTTTACATGGCCTTGTTAGAGGAAGGCAATGAAAATTTATTCTGTCTCTGCCTATGCAGCCTTCCCCTACGCACTGGGATAGCTACTACACGAGTCCTGATGCAAGGAATTCTTTCAGTACAACTTCTATCAACTAGAACTGCAAACATCCTATGGTAGGAGATTTATTATTAAGGCTATTCTGAATTTATTGTGAAGCTAAAATACAGTTTATGCTATGCATTATTAAAATATGTTACGGCATTTGATTTTTCGTGCTTCTGCTAGCAAACTATCATCATCTGGTGCCAGGAATTAAAAAAAAATTCTCCTGGGGGCAGGATCTATCTGTTCTAGAAGATGCATCAGTGCAGAGAGCTCTGTAGTTCTGGAGGTCCATAGGTCCTTCTTTTCCTTTTGGAACAGTCATCAAAGACTATCAAGTGCACTGCACACACAGAGAAACAACAACAATTGTTAAGAAATTCCAAATGACTGATAAGAAATATAATCGTACTCAAATTAGCTGTTGTATACAGTGGTACTTGTATTCTTTTACAGTATTTTTTTCTAGAACACAACAACATGCTGGTAAGCAAAATTAGATGCTCTTATCTCCGAATTTTTACTAGAATCCTGAGTTCTGATTTTCTCTGCACAAACCACATATAGATTTGTATTTTGACAGTGGGAAATGGGAAATATTTATAGTTAAACAGAAGGAAAAAGGAGAGAGCACTACAAAGTATGTTACATAATAATTATCTCTCTCTAAATGAGAAATGTTTTTATTCATCGTATCTGGTAAGTTGAAGGAGTTCACTGCCACAGTAATTTATGGAAAGGATTCCCTAGAACTGAAGCAACTCGTTGGTTGACTAAAGCCCACAGAACAGTTTCATGAGAACTGTGACAATTTTCCTTTGAAGAAAAACTTCATTTTACATTAACAGCTAAGGTCAATGTCCAGCTAAAAGTCATTTCATAGAGACACAGAAACGAGAGAGAGGGTAAGGGGGGGAAGAGAGAGACCATAATATGGAAATATAACTTTATTAAAAACATTAACCTACAGGGTCCATTTCTCCTGGATTCCTTCAGCAAAAAAGTTTCCAGGCAGGTTTCACCTGTTTTAAGCCATGTTTTAACAACCCAAGGGGAGATAGAAAGGCAGCAGACTCTTGAAGGATAAAAAGAAAATCTGTGCAGCATGTTTCCAATTTTGCTATACTGGCAGGGAAAAAAAGAAACCAAACCAAACAGCAGCAACAAAAAAAAAAACCCTTTCCAAACCACAAACTTTGCTGAACGACCCAGCCCTTGGCAAACCAAGAAACCAAACTCTCTAGGAAAGGGTAGGGCTAGACCAGATCAACACAGTGACTGTCATGGAGCAAGGGAATATAGGTCAGGCTGCACAGGAAAGTCAAGAGAAACGACTCCTCCGCACTCCCACTCTGGACCACACCTGCCCAGCGGCTGGCAGCAAGGACCAGCTCTGAAGGAACCATCAGGTGACACGGACCTTGCACCCGAGAAGGAGAGGTGGGAAAAATGCAGTCAAGGAACGCACTCTGCTTGCTAGAAAGGGAGAGCAGGAAGACGCTCAGAATACCTCATTCCACCTATTAATCTCTTATCATTTTCTCTGAAGGAGGAAAGGAAAAAAACCCTCCGCTACCACCAGACTCTTCACACCACACCTATGCCTCAGTATTGGCACCACAGTGCAAAGCAGCCCTGGCTTACACCGGTATCCTTGCACCTACAATAGGATGCCGTTTCAACACTTGGGCATTTGTATATGATGTTCATTTATATATCCAAGGTCATTAAAACTTGCTTCTGCTATACATACCAATGCATTACATCCATCTTTTTAATCTCTGCTTCTCACTGGGAGAGCACTGTGCTTTAAAATCTGCAACGTATTTTTTCTGAAATGTTCTTCCTGCCTACCATGGGAAAAGATTTTCCAGCAGCCATTAGCTACAGCCATTTTCACATCTCATTTTAACAAGCTATAAAAGCAGAACAACATGCCAATTACATGAAATAAATAAAATGAGTGGGTACAAGATGGCTAAGAAAACCTCTTGCACTGCATATATTTGTTAGAGAGTGTATTAGGGTTTCACTAATGCATTTATAATCCTGCAGAACAGTCTGGCACATCTGCATCTTCAGTACAACAGAACGGCAAAGATGATACAATCCTCAGAGAATTTCTATTTGAAATAATTTTAGATCTGTTTTATGTATACCAGGGAAGCTGCCAGTCAATCTGATCTTCAAACACGCTGAACTCCACAGAGGGAACTCTGGTAAACTGCAGACTGTTCACCTAAATGCATTTATTTTAGCAACATGAAAACTAGTTGCTGTATTTGGCTAATAATATGCTGCACATTTGGAACTTTGTTAAATAGCTTAATTGTGTAGCAGAGAATAAGGCAGTTAATTCACACAAAAGGACACAGAGGTGAATTTTATGTCTACATCTCGGAACAAAATAAGTAAATTCAGTGAACATATGGCTTATTAAATTTAATAGTTCCTTTCCAAGATGATTCTGATTGCCATGTTTTGAAAGATAGGATTTAAAAAAAAATTTCTTTTGGATATTTGCCGTTAAGCAGATATACCATCTGTCTCCCCAAACGAAAAGAAACTCAAGACTTTGATTACTATTTTCCTAACCAAGATTTAGGGTAATGTATTTCTAGTACACTGATTAACTAGGTCTGACATCACATCTTGGACCTGTTTATTATTCGTTTTCAAAGAACTACCCACATACACGCACAAATATACTACATGATACACGACGAGAGAACCATAAGGAAGCGCCATCACCTCTTGCATCACTTTCAAGCACTGTTGGTGACACCCTGCTATTCAAATAGGCATCTTGTATTTTCACTCAAGTTTTAAGGAGACAGATGTCTAAAGCATAACACTCCAAACCGGACCTAGAATTTCTGTCATAAAATGCTCACATCAAAAAAGAAAATAAAAAAGGAAGCCACTCACAAATTTCATTGTAAAAATATATATCACAAATAAGATCCTGGACTGAGCAGATCACACAAATTCGGTATATCAAGGGAAAAAGTGTGAGCCTGACACTGACAGTATGCCAAATTCTTGTTAATTTACATATTTTATACTTCAAATCCTCGGAAGTCCAACTCATTGTTCCTGCCTAGTTATTTTCTAGGGAAATCTTTTTTGCTAGTAGCCTTCGAGCCAACACGAGCAGTAACTCACCTGTGTCTGAACCAAAATGATTATTTCATTCCCGCTGATAAACGTACAGATTATGCATCTACTTCTTAAGTCACCAAGTATCTCTTTCAAATCCAGTGTGAAGTGGGAGAGAAGCCCAGGAGCGGTGATCAATGGACTACTGGCCCCTCATCAGTCATAAGGGCCAGTAAGTGAGCTGGGTTTGGCTGGGGTAGAGTTAATTTTCTTCACAGTAGCTAGTATGGGGCTGTGTTTGGGATTTGTGCTGGAAACAGGGTTGATAACACAGAGATGTTTTTGTTACTGCTGAGCAGTGCTTACACAGAGGCAAGGCCTTTTCTGCTTCTCACCCCACCCCACCAGCG
>NW_009212236.1:91113-92615 GCF_000690835.1 Fulmarus glacialis
CCCTGCTTTCCTGGAGATGGCTGAACACCTGCCTGCCCATGGGAAGGAGTGAATTAATTCCTTGGTTTGCTTTGCTGGCGTGCGCGGCTTTTGCTTTACCTATTAAACTGTCTTTATCTCAGTCCACGAGTTTTCTCACTTTTACTCTCCCGATTCTCTCCCCATCCCCCCGGGAGGGGAGTGAGCGAGCGGCTGGGTGGGGCGTAGTTGCCAGCTGGGGTTAAACCACGACAATAAGATAACACAGCCATGGCTACCGCAGAAATACTGTACGGTTTGGTTCTGACTCAGAAGGTGAATAACACTGTTCATTTAAATCACATGAAGCTTCACCTGGGACTCTGGGGCATATTATGTTCAGCACACTACAACAGAGCTGAACAAAAATAAATCCTGTATATAGTCAAAGGCACGGTGGAAAACCACAAGTGGCAAAAAACCAAAAAATAAATAAAAAACAGGTTTCGTCACCCAAGTCCTATGTATACTACGGAACTGATTTATTGCTACAACACTCTTCTGCTGTTTTAATAGCTGTATTAATCTAAGCATTAATCAAAGCAGCTTTTGAACCAGAGCTTGACTCCGAACTCACACCCCCTCAAACAGTGACAGCTCCGCATGGTGCTGCCCTCCGTGAGCCTGGTTACACCGCGTGGCAGGACAGCGCGAGGCAACCGCAGCAGCTGTAGCAGCTCCCTTTTCTCTACACCATGGACAGAAAGGGGTTATATGAAGGTTGTAACGATGTAAAAAAAAAATTGGTTTAAAAGTTGCATTTTAAGCTAATCTTTTTTAAATTTTCTTTTGTCCTGAGACAACACAGCCAAAGCAGAGGGTGCTGTACCCCTAAGGCTGGATGCCTGCCTTCCACCTGGACAGAAAGGCTCTGGATAAAACCTGCACAACTTGCAACAGCATATGGACATTTTTTAACATTGTAACACTGCAAGAAGCACAACCAGCAAGAGCGCAGAAGCATTCTGTAACGCTGTTAAATTAAGTATGTAAATAACATATAACCCCGCAGGGGCAAAAGGAGAGTTCTGATATGGTTGGACAATCGGGGCACAGGAAAACATGTGCAAAGAGTAAAATCTGCAAGATAAGAACAAGATAAGAACAAGGGCTGTAGAAGAAGCAGGAAAGTTGTCCAGAGGAACATGGTCCTTAAAATAAGATATGCTATGCCGGTAGCCAATGAGATCCTTGCTTTTGGGGGAGGAGGACAAGAAGCATAAGAAAGACAGGGAAGATGAGGTTACTCACTTTGGTTCCGGCTCCTCGCTCGCAAGATCTCCGCAGCCGGCGGCCTGCCCTCGGCAGCGGAGGGCACGGGGGAGCTCAGCCACCAGCTCGGCCCTGGGCGCTGCACCTGCACGGCTGGCTCAGCACCGGGCTGGCCAGCACCCGCGCTGCAATCATGATCGAGAACTAAATGTTTATTGTTAATGAGTATCGAGTCTTGTTTTGAACTTTCAAACCGGCTGGGGTTTCAAAAA
>NW_009212236.1:92742-101029 GCF_000690835.1 Fulmarus glacialis
GGTACAGGCTGTGCAGGTACCTCTTCCAATGCAGAACAAGATAAAGAGAGACAAGGTGCAGCGCAGTGCTGGGAGAGCCTCAGCCAAGGGGCTGTGCAATGCCATCACCCAACAAAGGGCATCCTTAATCAGGACACAAAAAGCAGGAAGGCTCGGAGGCTCACTAGACACTGCTTTAGGTTTGAATCAAGCATGTGGTGTGAACGCAGTTCATGTGCTGCCTGTTACGGTCCCATGTCAGAGTATGCCTGGGTGACAGATAATAATTCTTACATAACAAAATCACCATGAGATAATTTTTGTTCCAAATACTTGGTTTAGAGTATGAACCACTACTCAAGCACGTGTTCAACCTGCCTGATGATCTTGCTATTCCTAAATAAAGGCTGCTTGGCAAGGGTTTTATATTATCTCTTTAATAATAGCAGCTGAAATGAATTTACCTAACTGGATGGATCTTTCACAGAAATTCTTGTACAAAATTATCAGAATCACTTACTGAAATTATGTTTCAATACTATAAGAAAAGGTCTGTAAAAAACACTGCCTCTGTCATTTCAATTCCTCAGACTTCAGAATCCCCGAGGCAAGTATTTTGAGACCACCAGTATACAGAACTAATTTCATCAGGTTTGCAACCATTTCCCAGACTGACGAATACTTTTTTGTGCACAAATAAACGGAACATGGACTACACGCTAGTATGCTCAGCACTGCTAGAATTGTGCATGTTTATTCTAGGTTCCATATCTACAATCATCACGTTTTTATAGCATTGCCATAAATTCACAATTTGTATGCATGCAACCCCAAACTTTCCTTCATTATTATTGGTAGATCATAATAATGAAGTTACTCTCTGATTATTTCTCAAAATCCTTCTTAAAATACCACCAGTATTATTTAATTAAAACTTAAATGGACTTGCAGAACCAAGCTTTTTGTTTCTAATTCTTGCAAAATTCCTTTGAATGTTAAGATTTACTAAACTTGACTACAACATATTGTGCTTACATAAACATCATAACAGCTCACAGAGTTGTGGAATGTATCTTGCCTTCCATAAATACGTAAAATAGATCTTGAAAAATCAGATAAACTGCAATGAAGACTATAAATTTAATTACCTTTCTTTTGGGGGACGGGCAGGTAAGGCTTATCTATGAACCTCATAAGGAAAGCTACAATACAAACTCTCCTTTGCTGCTGCTAGCTTTTGTCGCAGCTGATCTGTTAGAACAGGTTTCACTATATTTGTATTCTGATGCAAAAATTATTAACTAACCAAATGATAAATCCATTCACAAATGCATTTTAAGCATGAATGAGTCATATACGTGCTCACATAAGAAATGTGAAACAGAAATTACCATCGTATTAGGTGTTTTGGTCCAGCATCTGCCTTTGGATACATATGTCTCATTGCTATGGAAGTCCGTTGGGCTTTTATTAAATAGCAGAATTTTTTCATAATTACAGAGTCAAGTCTGTTGGTCGTAATTCCTGTCAGAAATACGCAACTTATGTCCATACTGAAATATGTTAGCTAATTACTTTCAGTTTTAAGAATCACTTTTTTTTTTCTTTAATGGAATTAGAAGAAGGTATAGTTTTATTCATCCTGCTTGGTATACAGTTTATACTGCATAGGAAGACCTGAGTGACACCAAAGGCTAATGCTGGGCTTCTGAACAGTCATTGCATTACTCCTGATTATTTTATGTCAGGGCATTCTACCACCCCTGTAAATACAATAAAATATCTGATAAAATAAGGTATTTGTGATCATATCAACAATTTTTCTCACCATACTCACCCTGACACAGTTCAGATTTCTAACAAGTGCGTAGGCTACAGTACTTGTCTGTTGGCTTATAACAAACTTCTGAAAGTATGTCTTTAGGTCTATGCCTATACTAATTTCAAAGTCACTGCCTACTTTCTCTTCTCTCTCCTTGTGCAAGTTTGTACATCTTTATAATACCTTCTGATTAATTTATCACACAGTAAAGATTTAAAAAAATCATTATCCTTTTGATCTAAAAATCCTTATATTTCATCTTTAATATGTTCTTTTGAGAGGATCTTTCTGGAGAAGTTGCCACGTCTGTTCTACTCCTCTGAGACATAACAGCAGAGCTCAAGTAAGACTTCAGGAGCTTCGAATCACATTTAAAATTGTTTGAAAAGTTTTTGTTTGTTAAAAAACCCCATTTTTTTCATGCTAAGAAAAATGAGAATACTATTGCAGTATGTCTGGCACAAGAAGACTAACAAAAAGGAAATACATAAAACCAATATTTGAAAGAGTGTCAAAATTTATCACCACAGAAGTGATTTGAAGCATTTCTAATATGCAGTTATTTCGTGAACTAGACTCAAATAAGGAGGGACAAAAGTAGAGAAAAGAAAAATATTGATTTCTTCAGATCGTTTTTCTAAGATGATCATTATTTCTGTAAGATGATCTGTTCCTCCGTTTTTTTTAAGCCATGCAAAGAATTCATCATACGCAGGAAAAAAAAAATAACCCTCACTTTGCACATTCATACTATAATATTCTGCTTTATAAAGAGTGCTTTTAAGCCATCACGTGTCACACAAAACTAGGAAATTATCTGGAACCACATTAAAGTCTTAAGCTCAAGGCACTATGTTATATTAAAAAGAAAAATGCAGAAAGGGGTAATAAATGGTTTTTCAGGCAAAGGCTAGCAAATGCTGTAATATTTTTACCAAGACTGAAAATGATGGGAGAAAAATATGGTGAAAAATACCAGTAAAAAAATGAAATACCTAAGGAGAAAAAAAAAAAAAGGTAATATAAATTATCAGGGGATTGACCAAAGCCATAGAACGCATACAGCTACCTGGTCTACCTCCCCTACATTTCACCATGTGCAATTATTTTTCTTAATGATGCTGACTGTGAAGTCCTCCGAATTATGTTCAAATCTTCCCCCCATAACTCCAGCCTTCAAGTTAAAGCACTGCCGTGCTGATTGCTCCTGGGATGTTTTCTCAGGATCTTTAGCAAAACAGCTGGACTGAGGATAAGATAAAAAATACTGATTATTAATGCCTGCCTGCTGTGGTTATAGGTCCGTCTTCTAGCATTTATCATAGGTCTCTTATTTATCTTTTTCTCTTAAAAAAAAAAAAGCACCACACAAAATATCGTAATTGTAATCACACCAGGCTGCCTTCATCTGTCCTGATATCTATGGAAGTAAAATGTAATTAATCAGTTCAAACCACTCAAAAATCTGAAAACATAGGAGAAATTCTGCTTTTAAATTAATAGAAATGTTCAGTTGAAAAGATTAGATGGCATTCTGTCACCTAAGAGAGCTGATACAGTGCTCCATTATGTATAGAATGTCCTTACTTCTGGGTAAGGACATTAAGTCCACAAATAGAGAGTCCACAGGGGAGAGGACAATGAGTCCTGATTGAGACAGACAGAGGACAGGCTTGGAGCATGATCCAATCCCAAAATTTAGTATTAAACTGAATATGGATACCCATCTTCAGATACTCTTAGGGAAGTCAAATTATAGGTCAAGAAATAAAGTATCTCAAAGAATAAAAACTGGCTAAGTATCACAATAGAAGTGGTCTTGAAGTATGCAGTAATTATCCAGAAAATTAGAGCTGGCAAATTAATCTAGACTATCAAGACTCAAGGAGTCTTTGAGCAGCTACCCAGGGATATATTGACAGGACTGGGCAGATACGGTTTATTATTTCACTATTTAATACCAAAAATGTAGAGAACGCCACAAAGGAAGGAAATGAACTGAATTATTTACATATATTGTTAGCTTTTAAAATAACTATGAAATGCATAAAAATAAGAAAGAAAATAAAACTCCAAATATTTGTATCTCATTCACAAACATATAACACAAATACAAGTATTCAATTCCTAGCAATCTTAACTCTTCAAGGCCAACAGCTTAGAAGGTTTGCTATAGTAAAAGAGGTTATTAAAGTGAACATCAGCATTTATAAACAGATGAAAACCATCAAAACTTATTCTCTGTATTGCTATAGCATGCTTTTGAAAAACAGCATATACGCATGGTTAGTAAAAACATTTTTGATGGCGGATTACTCCTTCCCTGCACAAGTGTGTTGTTGCATTGGCTGTCCCAAACCTAAGCATTTGATGAGTACTCTGCAGCCTCCTTGGACTCCTCTCTCCTTTGCACTTCATGTCCCACTACTTGTTCTCACCCACTCATCTTTTCACACTGCAGGTCACAGTCTTTGCCTTTACCTAATCCTTCCTACCCCACACCTTCTTTCTATGCATTGTACAAAACTGTTCAGAAACAACTTTTTAGCACAAGTGTTAGTGATAATGTGTTTTACTTAGCAAAAAGAAGTTTAAAAAGCAAAAAAAAAAAAAAAAGAGAACTACAAAAGACAAACTCCACTCTGTTAAGAAATTATATCCATTCCCTTGTTTTGTCCGTCTTCACACTGTGTAATATAGGTTAAAGCTATAGCATTATGTGGGAGATACAAAAATAGCATACGACTCCTTAAAAATAACTCCCTTCTTCTGAAAGAAAATTGGAAAGAAGAGTAACTTCACTGTAGTTCATCTTATTTCAAGTTTTCTGAATAGAAGTGTTCTAAGGAAAACTGATAAACCCATTTCTTATCTAGTACCACTCAAGTTTTTTTAAAAAAAAAAACACATTTTTTTCCCCCCAGGAATCGTGATTACTCATTCTTACAGCTCAGCATCTGAGGAAACAGAAGCTGTATTTTCACTCTTGAATACTAATTTGATGTTGAGAAAAGTCCCTTAACCATTTGTGTGAAAAAATCCAACTGCTACCTTTCAGTATTTCTGAATGACAGTCATGGCTCTAAGCAAACAAATGATGCTCACATATTGTGCCTTGCCTACAGGCATGTTGTTATAATTGGATGATATTATGCCTTCTTACAAGATGGTATCTCAGTTTCAATAGGGCAAACATGGCAAGGAAATATCAGTTTCCATAGGCGCCTTGAACTTCCTGGCAAATGCAATGTCATCAACTGAACGGTCTTCCTCTCTGTATCAGCAACGTGCTACTGGAAAGCCTTACAACGACTTGAACAGTCAGCAACTTCTGAGATACTTGTAAGAACTTCAGAAATCATAAAATTTTGACAATTCCACTGAATTGTTGCTCAGCTCTAATATCTGTCCCAGAGAGATGTTATTTGAAGGCCCTCAATAATACCAGCATGGTTCTTAATAATTAAAAAGTAAAATACCTAGAAAACTTCCTCTTCCATCTTAGCCTATAGGAAAAGAAGCTTGATAAGTTCATATTTTTATTTCATTTACCTGGATAGCTGCATTGTGTATTTGGGAGCACAGAGAAAATACGAAAGGACGGAAGGTATAAATATGAGTTCATATTGCATCTAAATACAGTCTGATACACTCTGTGAATGAACTGTACCTATGATATATTCCATGAATCAACTAAGTTTCTTAGAGACCAGCTTGTGTAAATCTCTCTCTCAGGCCCCATCACCTGACCACAGATGGATAATCACTGTGCAACCACAGACTTAGGTAGGACAGGTAGTACATACGAGCCTAAGGCTCTTACACATTTTTAATATTAGTAAAGAGACCTTGAACTGGAGGCCTTGAGGAGCCAGTAGAGTATATCAGCAACTTATTTTGTAGTAACTATACCTCTTTCTGCGACTTCATTCACAAATAAAACTGCCTCTTCTTACACCAGCGTTGTTCCGCTGCACAGTACTAAATATCTAGAAACTTGAGCTGATTTTCTCAGTAAGAAATGAGTGATGTAGAGTTTGTATGCAACTACAGCGTAAGTGGTGTTAGTTAAATGTATTTACGCAACAAACCCAAGTGGATAACCAGGAAACAGCCCCTTTTTAGGACTTGGTTGTTCCAACTATTGCTTGATTTCCTGAAAGCAACAGCACCTGAAGAATTGAATCTACGCACAGTTCTGCTGCCAGTTGTGCTAAGTACTTTCCACAAGGCCACTTTTTCTTGCCATTGCTTTACACAACTAAAGGAAGAGGTAATGTTTAGAAGCAGTACCTCTTCCAAAATTCAGTGGTTTTTAGCACTGAATGTGGAAGATCACAGCAATGGCACCCTCTGGTGACAAACAGTAACACATTATAATGAGATAAATTATTCAGCCTGGAAAAACATTTACAGCTACTGCTTCATGTAAACCTATTACATGGAAAGCATTCCTACAGCAAGCTGCAAAATGTAGGCAGCTATTTTTAAGAACAATGATAACTGGCCTTCAATAGCAGGCAACTTTACTGAAAAGGCAAGTTCTTCAAAATACTTCCATCTCTCCGGTATCATCGTATCTTCCTTTTATGGGTTCTAGTCTAATCTGATGTCCTTCAACCATCAGATAGACGAACTATACATTGAAAAAATGGTCCTCTATTTTTATCATAGATAGTACTTCATGTTCACATATGGTTAAGATTTCAGCACGGTCTCTGTAGTGCTACCAACAGCTTTTGAGATGTTGAAGAACATTGATGAGAGGTCTGTGAGCCAAAGACTTAACAGGCGAGTGTTTTGGAAGTGGACAAACAGCTGCTTGTAAGAAATCTTTCACTTGATTCGAGAGGCAGAACTTCAGCCTTTCTGAAGCATTGCCAATCATCCCCACAGCTTCTTAAAGCAAGAATGTCAGAGAGTCAGCAATTTCAAATGCTACAGAAAGACTGAATGAATATATAAAAGTATTTCCTTTATCAATGTCAAGGAAGGAGACTATCACAGAATGCGTAAAAGCTTAAGTTAAGCAGAAAGTTGTCTTTAATCCATGTGAAACATAGTGAAATTAAAAGTAAAGAAAACAGTTGATTTCCAGATTGCTCCTATAGTATCTGACTGAAGAAGTCCAATTCTACCAGGAGCTTCTGCGAAAAGAGTCACAAAAAAACTTTATGGGTAAAAACATAAAACTCAGGCTCATGAATGAGATTTCCTCTCCTCTGATCTAAGGAATGGAACTTACGGTACATCTTTATCATTAACTACTTAAGAACTAAGTAAAAAAAAGTTTTTTAATAAAAGAGACTAAAGTAATAATAACATCTCTTGAAACTCAGTAATTATGGGATTATTTAGTTTTCAACAAGTTCTGTTTATTCTAATATATACATATTAAAACTTTGGCGCTAAAAGAGCTAAGGTATAGTTTCCTATCTATTTTCTAGTTGAAGATTAATTCTATTCTACCTGAATAGAATGTTACATTTCAACACCACGTTAACAATCAATTCAAATACATTGTCTTCAATAGGCTGCCAGATTACTGGAAAAGAAGAGTGTGCAGAGTGTAAACACAAAGCATGTCAAACGAAATATTTAGAAACAGTAACAATACTTAAACAGCCATATATGTGTGTAGTTTTACACGTATGGCAAATAGGTGTTCACTGTACTATCAAACTCTGTCAGACTCAGGCCAAGCTTCATAAATGAAGGGTTGCCTAGAAAAACAGTATGTAACTTGACCTAATTATGCATTAATCAGTGAAATATGCAAGTCTTTGTAGTTAGGAAGATTATTAATAGTGGGATATACTACATGAGCAAAGGTGCCAGTATCTGGCTTGGCAAATGTAGTGGAGGCTTTTGGTAAAATTTAACAGTCTTTTGAAAGGGAAGACAGAAAATAAATTCAGTGTATGGTTTCCTGTCATGTGTGCTTCAGTTTACAAGGGAAATGTGAAATACATTATTTTTTTTTATTTCACTATGACAAATTTATTTACAAGGGAAATGTGAAATACGTATTTTTTTTTATTTCACTATGACAAATTTTGTTAAACACCAGGTACAGGCAAACCTTCCTGTGAAGACTTTATCGCTCATCAGCCACTCACAACTCATTTATTACCAAGCTGGATTAACTTTATCAGATACACACCTCTGTTATAGAAAAGCATAAAAAGGCATTATTCTAACTTCAGTTATACTTTGACCAAAAGTGCTGCTGCTTGCTTACCTAGGTTACCTATATCATCTAAGTTTTCTTTACTAAAACTAATAATTGACAAACTGAACAATGTGCTGTAACAGGAACAGGGTTCTTGTTAAACATAGTTTCATCATTCCTCTCTAGCACATGGAAAGGCTCACAATTAAGATATTAACTGAAAAATCTCATGGTTATTTTGAGAGTTTTTTTAAAAAGCTCTCCACGTTGTGACCTTCACACAATGATGTAGATACAGCTGCACGCAAAAGTTC